>NW_016160474.1:0-8107 GCF_001687245.7 Rhagoletis zephyria | reverse complement strand
CGATAATTTAACAGAAGAGGCTAATGAACTGCGTGATAAACTCGACTCAAGAAGCACATTAAAAGACTGTCAAAAATGTTCAATCACCCTAATCGAAGAACTTTTGCAACGATTACCTAGTCATTAAATACTTTTAAAAAAAAACTTTGATTTTGTCACCAGAAAAGTGTGTGAATCACAAGAGGTTGAGTTTCAGGGACCTGCAAATTCACTATTTGACTTTGAAGGAAAGAAAAGCAGCGGAAACTGAATATTTGAATCTTTTAACTTTCCCATGAAATAACTTTTCTCAGAACCATTCTATCCGACTCTGAGGAATTTTGGATAATTGCTTACGGAGTGAAAACCGCAACAGGCAATAAAATGTTTGGAAATATATGTAGGAAAATTCATATTATTATCCTTGCCGCACTCACATGCTTTGTTGAGCGCGTTTTTTCCGTAAAGAATTCAGCAAAAACTAATATTCGAAATAGGATGAGGTTGGAAAGCCCTAATTCAATATTTTGAATAAAATGTTATATGAAGGCTGGTAGTTTCTGCTGCAAAACGTTTCCAATATCAAACAGTATGTTGTCAAGGTTGAATAGCTCAATATATGACAACAACAGAAATGTAAATCATTAGACACTACAAGTGATTTTGACGAAATTGTGGAAATAGCTGATCTCGCCTTATTATAGGTTNATATTGCAAAATGTGTTGAAACAAATATTTTTAAAGAGTATGCGTTTGTTTAATGAAAATTGTTTATACATCACTATTATATAAGTTATTTGCGTTATTTATTATCACTCTCTGAAGGTATTTTATTTGTTTTTGGTTTTAAAACCTATATTTTAACAAGATCTCATTTT
The DNA here is from genome assembly GCF_001687245.7 of Rhagoletis zephyria. Lineage (NCBI taxonomy): Eukaryota > Metazoa > Arthropoda > Insecta > Diptera > Tephritidae > Rhagoletis > Rhagoletis zephyria. The sequence goes on along the minus strand of NW_016160474.1, from coordinate 7,250 downwards.
TGAAATAAAACATTTGTTAAATCGATTTCATGAATTTTATTGAAAAAAAAAAAAAATTGGCGATTATCGGCTATTGTTTTTCAGAAGTTGCGCTTTTTTTTAAATTCTGGTCACCCTGACTCTAATATCGAAATTGATCAACGTTGTGCGATTAACTGTCTATGAAACGCCAGATCATTGAAAAATTGCAAGAACTTCGTCACTGACACAACGCTTTGGTCGGATTATTTAAAGTGGCAATCTAAATTATGCCTTCTGACGAGCACGAAACCATTATTAAAGCAGATAAATGTGCCACTGGAAGTCGTTAAGTGAGTAGTTGGTGAAAGTGTTGTACCAAAATGTTCCAAAAAAAAAATTAATTTCGGACGAGACGGAGTTCGCCGGGTACGCAGGTAAAGCATTATTTTTGCATTTATTTCAATTAATGGAGTTCCAGAAAAAAGTACATTAAAGGATAAATAAAGTATTTGAACAGTTTTAGCTTTAAAATGTTTATTTAGGTGAAAAAGTGCCAAAAAGTCGTCAAGTTTCAAATGGAATGTTCATATTAGGGGCAATGGGCATTGGCATCAAATACAACATATCGGCGAAGTTCCAAGAGTGTACCATGAAATTATGAAAAATCTTAGGATTTTCTATTTTTAGAAATTTGCTTAGCTGCCCATCCTTCTTTGCACGAAAAACTTGTGCGCTTAACCGAAAAAAAACACTTAAGCGAATTTTCTTTACTACTTCAATAAGGAAGGTATCCGAATCTCTATGAAAACTAATAATGGAGGAGTGCTTACTACGTAGAAAATATTGCAAGCGAAATTTTTTCGAATGGTATCTTATTATCTATATAACAATATTCTCTGTGAGATGAGTAAAATAAGTAAAAGTTTTTAAAATTAGGGTAAATGTAGAGCCAGTGCAGCTAAACGTATTACTTTCTTTGATAATTGATAATAGTTGCAAATGTTTAAGGCAGGTATCGCTAATGTGCAGGTATGTTGAATGCATCTATCGGGGCGGTTTCCTTATAAATGTTAAAAATAATGCCGGCTGAAGGTCGCCTACGCAGAAAGAATTTCGTCTTCATGTATGCACTATTTCAGTTTTGAGTCGAAACTGTGCATGTATGCATTACTTCGTTTTTTCATATGCATAATTTCGGTTTTTCTAATATGCATTATTGCGGTTTTCAACCGAAACTGAGCACTAAAACGATTTAGCTGACTGCGTATGGTGCTGCGGGGCGTATACGTTACATACATAACAACGGGTAAATGAGTACGAGTGGCTTTTTATAGTTTTTTAAACGACTTCCAAAAAAGGAGGAGGTTATCAGGTCGTCGGAATATTTTTTTTTTTGTTATGTATGTTACCGCATAACTTTGGTTGGAAAGGTAGTGTCTCAGANGTTATGTATGTTACCGCATAACTTTGGTTGGAAAGGTAGTGTCTCAGAGGTGGTCCCATACTAATGTGGTTTAGATCCGATTATTGAATCATGAAATTTATAGATATATATATATATTTTTTTAAGTCGATTTTTTTTTTTGCTAAAAATTACTTGTTAGTATATCTTTTTGAAATTCAAATTTAAAACCAATTTTGCGGTGGAATCTTGTTTCTTATGCAAAACTGAGGGTAATGCATTATCTAAGGTAAGGGTGCAACCATTTTCGACAAAAAACACATAACAACTCGTGAGATTTGCTCATGAAAAAGACACTTGAAAGCTTAGTGCACAGACTATTTATACCAAAAAACACTAAAATACATTTGTTGACATGCAACTGTGCAAAAGTTGCATTTTATCTCTTCAAATTTATGAATTACTTGCAAAAACAGCAGCAACAAATATGAGCAAAAACAATACATAAAAAAAAAAATATTGTAAGCAAAATATGCTAGTACAGGTTTGAATTTACAATCACTTGTGCACGAGTGTTTACAAGCATACACTTTTTCTTATATAATTTTGTTTCACACAAAAAAAGCAAAAGTACTTTTCCCTACATTCGCTAAGTCCCTTTATGTACCTTCACGTAATCCGCTTTTGTTTGCGTCTTTTTACAAATTTATTTCTCTGTTATGTGCTCAAATTAAGAAGTACGCACATACATTTCTATATATATGTACATATAAACATGTGCATCAATATATATATATATATAATATATGTATTTATTTAATATAGACAACTTTCTACGCCCGACTTTTGCTTGCACTCCACGTCGCATGCGTGACATTGAAATTGTGTTGTATTGTACGCGTTCAAGATTTTATTTTACATATTTAATTTCATTTGGTTTTCTTCTCGAAACTGCATTCTTGCATAACGATTCCGCAATAATGGCGCGTGCCGTTGCTAAGTAATTGTGGCAGTTTTGTGGCTAAGTAGACAGCGAAGACAATGACAACATCATTGCGATTGCCAAGGCAAAAAGCGGTCGCGTACAACGTAGTGCAACATGGCGTGTGAGTAACATGTTAAATTTTTTATGGTAGGTTTACATAATTGAACTTTTCGAGAGATGAGTAAATGTAAATTGAGTAAAAATTTTTTTTTTTTTTTAAAGAATTCTTTTGAATCTAACCAGAATTTTTGGCTGGCGAAAGTGGCCGAAATTTGTATCACCTTGAACAAAAAAAAAATAAAATAAATATTACATTTATTCGGCCAATTGGTAAAATAATTAGCTACAGTTTTTGTAGTATTATATACGTACTTAATTATGTGTGGGGGTGGGGAGAATGGGTAAAGTCATCGAAACGTTTCTGGCAGATTTTTTTTATTTTCTCGATTTTTTGCTTCGGAGAAAAGTCTCTAATATTTTTTCTATATTTTATGTTGAACCTTTAGCAATACATCAGTGATAGCTGCATTCAACTGCATACAATAGTTTTTGAGTGATAGCCATACACATGTACAGTCAGACAGAGAGACGAATATTCTAAAAATTGTTGATTTGGCTTCTGTTGCTCTTAAGGCACTTTCACACGATTAGGCATTTGCTAAAAATTTGGTGAGAGTCGTATCTCAATCGTGTGAATGAACAAATATTTTACTTCATGTTGTCCCAATTTTTTTTTTGTTTTGTACCAATAGCCCATTATAAAAAATTTACAAATCTGTACAAATGTACCAATCGCGTGTACAGACATCGGCCTGTTACAATTTTAGTACTTGTATACATACATATGTATATATGCTTACTTTGATACGCTTGTATACATTTTTCAATCCAGAGCAGATAGTTTATGGCTTAAGATGGCGGCCCAACTCATGGTCCTTTGAATATTCACTGCTTCATCATACAATCACGCAACCGAAAATTGATATTATGACTTGATTGCGCGACACTTTGACAACAACAAAACAAAGACAAAAGATTCACTATCCTTACAAGACAAGACAGCTTCCTCTCTATTAATTATTGACCAATTTCATTGCGATTTACATGCTTCGCTGACACAATCACAAAGAAATCGAAGAGAATTAAAATTTTGCAGCTTCCCATCCCATATTTGTGATTGCCTTTTTCCCCATTGCGTACATTCTGCTCAATTTGAATCATTATCACCTTCATTCGTGCAAAGCTTCAGGCGATTGCATTCAATTGCGTCACGTACTTACATACATATGTATGTACCTATGTATGTCTGACAATTTTCAACCAAGAACAGCTCCATTATGTCGCCTTGCGGTTGGCTTTTTGATTGCTCTTTCACATTTTTATTTCATTTGGTTTATTTTTTCTTCCTCCTTTTTTTTCTCCTTTGTGTTTTCATCTCAGCACGCATGAGCATGTGAGCGTATGTGGCAGGCTTTTGTGTTGGTTTGTTTGTGTGACTTTCGGTTATTAATTAATTGAGGTTTCGGTTTTATAGCCTGCCAGGCGGAAGTAAATTTATGGCATGCATATGAAAACATATGTAAGTAAATATATACCTACATATCTACACATGCGCTGGGTTATGCTTCGGATACCTACATATACACACTCAGGCAAGAACGCAAGCATCTTTTAGCCAGACTGATGACCGGTGGTTTCAGTTTTACGTGGCGTTGAACACTCTGTCTTTCTTTTATGGTACATACGTAGGTCTCCGAGTATATGGTTTAGTGGTTTAGTATAGTTAGCTTAGTATGGCAGTATGTATGCATGTATAGTATATACCGGAATGCATAGCCAACAAGCATATTGGCATACACATATATGTATATGCACATATGCATAAACATCTATACATACATATACCCACGTGTCAACCTTTCCAACAAGCGATGTAGCCAGTCTCTATTGTCTGCCTAATTGACTATATTTGGCTATTTTCCTTTCGCATTCCTTGTCAATTTATTTTACTTTCCTTTTTTTATATTGTTTTTTTTTGTGGTTGTGCATCTTTTTTGTGTGCAGTGAAGTGCTAATTTTAGTGGTATAAATAAGTTAAAATTGATTATTACATTACGCCTGGTCGCATCTTCTGATGACGTCAAATTGGCATAAATTCTCGCCCCTTCACGCCCAAACAGCTACGCGCATTATAATAAAATTTGGCATACGATTAGGTTATAACCCGGATTAATATATAGGATATTTTCTGAAAATGGTTGCCAAATTAAAAGAAGAAAGGTAATTTAAATATATTCATAAGTTAAACAAAATGTTGCAGCAATGTCAACGCCAAACGAAAGTAGTTCGGAAATTAGCTAAAATATAATAAAAAATAATTTTTTAAGAGGGTTGCCACCTGTTCCGAAAGTTAAAAGCACTTTAGTGAACCAGTTCAATCAAAGGAGAGAGCTTAGTAAGCTTTATTTCGAAAATGATTTTTAAGAGGGTTGCCAACAGTTTAAAAATTAAAAATAAATTTGATTGACAGCTGAAAAGAAAATATTTGAATATGGTTATCAAAAGAAAGGAATTTGGAAAAGTTTTATTTCGAAAATATTAATATACATATGCAGAAGCATTTCTTCGGAGCCATTTAATGTTCTTTTGAAATCGCGTTTCGGATCTTTCGGAACCGTTTTTCGTTTCTTTTGAAATCGAGCATCGAATCCGTTAGAACAGATTTTCGGTTAATGTGCATAATCCATTAGTGTTATCACAGAATTATCTAGTGACAACGAAATCAGTTGTCCAATGCAATTAGAATATTGACCTTTTTCCCAATCAGAGCACCTGGGAAAGATGGCGGAATGGAATGAGGCTAAAGCTAGAGCTGTAAAATCTACCTTTACTTAGTGAAGGTCTGACCATTGGGTGGAGCATCTCTAGGTATCATCGTAGCTGACGATTTACTTTGCATTAATCGTTATAGTACGGGTGCTTAGGCGACTTGGCTATCAGAGTAGATATTTACATTGTCAACAGGTACAACACTGGACATAGCGTTAAGCGCTGGAGTAGGAGTTGTACAGAATGCTCCACTGATTCCAAAAACGGAAGCTCTTTGGTTTTTAACTACATTTGACTTTAATGAATCCCGCCAAATAATGACCCCATATAACATAATTGGCTTGATTATGGGTTCATATACATGGGCAATACGTTAGTTTTGGAGAAAGAACCCATATATTCCCCATAGAGCTCTTACAACAACATTTGTGAGTGCCCACTTCAAGTCCTTATCCACTCATCAATGATTACACCCTAAATATTGACACTATCAAGGACGCTGATCAAGGGAAGCTGGACATTAGGCGCTTTTTTCCTATTGAAGCTCCGTCTTCCCCGTATTAATAGCAAGTCTGCAGATAGCAGACCGTTTCCTGACCAAGTTGGGGAAATCATGCGCAGTATCCAAAAACTTGTGTTTGGCGATAAGTTCCTCCAGGGCTTTTATTAGCACAAAAATCCAGATGAACGGTGATACATAAACATAACGCCTCGCGGCACTTTTTCATTCCGCTAAGTGAGTTCTGTCACGAAGAATGTGATAAATAACTTAACTAAGTTTTTCTTGACCCTGAACTTTAACTGTAGCCCCGGGTAGCAGATGATTATTAAAATTCCCATTGATTTTTAAAATACTTCTCTTTAACTTTAACAATTGTATGCGGTTTTCACCTTTCTGACATGCACGCTTACAGAGGCTCAATCGCTCCCGTGGAATCCTCTTTTTTTATGTATAGCGTAGCCAGTCTTTAAGGGTTTTTAGTAGAAAGATGGTACCAACCATGGTTTTTTTGAAATACGCTAGAGCTTAAAGAGAGCAGGCGGTGCTTTTCCAGTAGTTCCCCTAAGGAAACGTGGAAGTCTACATTACTAATGCCGGGAGATTTACATAGTGACATGAGCGAAGCTTAATCGATTCCTCTCCGCTTATTGTCCCGCTGCCCATTTTAGCTCTCATGAATTCTATCCCACGTCTACAGAATTTCTCGAGAATATGCGCTTTAATTGGGACGGTTTATGGCAGCCTTACAATTTGGGATATTTAAACCCTAGATGCCTGACGAGTTCTTCAAGGATTAAAAATGGTTTAGCAAGGGGGAGTGAAAACTCTTAGTCGGGGTATCACAACGGGCCTTAATTCGTGGCTTATGTGTGTCCCTGCGTAGCAGTGACATACATATCTACCTACCTACCTACCTACCTACCTAGTATTGGTACTCGTCATCTTTGCAGCATTGGTACTATAGTACAGTGTCCCTTGATGACACCGGTGAGGACTTTTACAGCTGATCTATTAAGTTTCAAGAGGTCTTTCATCTTTTTCCTACTAAGCCATAATAATATTGAGATCTCACAGTCTTCCGGTTTTTCCACATGTCATTTGTAAAGGCCAAAGTGTTTCCACCAATTTTCCTACCGTGATTACCGGACGGTGGTAGTACTAAGTTATGCGCCGTGTTAATTGGCATATCAGCGCCACATCTGGCCATCTTATGCGTCTACTCGTTCATATTTTTTTTTATGTCCGGGCACACAGAATAGAGTGACGTTAAAATGGCTCAGTGATGTCAACGTGACACGACATTTTCATTGCTTTCAAGGCTGCTTGTATATCGACAAACATAGCTGCTTTTTCGTCTAGAATTGTGCTGCTTAGCAAAAGACTAGCCGCCCTCTCTATAGCGTAGATATCTGTTTGTAAGACACCACCATAGTTCGGCAGACGAAAACATTGCTTGGTCTGCGGCTCCCCTAAATAGATACCGGATCCAGTTGCTTGCCCCATCTATGAACCATCAATGTAGATGAATATACCGCCTCCGCTACTGGGAGTGTTTTATCCCATTCTTCTCT
>NW_016160473.1:0-64135 GCF_001687245.7 Rhagoletis zephyria | reverse complement strand
ACTAATGCATGAAAATCCTAACCTCAAAAAAATCACCCGTTAGTTTGGAATTTACTTCCCAAAAAGGGCTGAGGCTTGCTGTTCTACATTATCATCTTTATTCTTATTTGGTTACTTTACTTAAGTAGAGATGTTGTAAATATTAAACACAGAATGTCACTAAAAATTATTTAAACTCAGTTGCAGCGGTTAAAACTATTACTGTGCGATATAAAAGCTGTAGTTTCCAACATATATACATATCTATTTCAAAGAAATTGAATATCTTTAAAATTGATATCCCTAAAAATTTAGTTCGATATACTTATAATATCTTATTTCATTAAACGAGCAATTCTTGTATATGGGTCACTCCATATAATATTTACACCTCAATATTTTTTTTGGGGTGAAATATATATTTTTACATTCTTTATTGAAAAAAAAAAGACACCTATTTTTTTATTTCGTCATGATATTCGAAAATCTCGAAAAAAGCCCGAAATTTTGAACTCACGGAGAAGTATCTTTTTTCAATTGTTTGCAGTTAATAAACTATTCGTCGGAGAAAATCAGTTGGGGCTTCAAAATGTGCGTAATTACCTCGGCTTTCCACGAGAGTGTGAGATAGATTTCAGGCCCTTTAAATAAGGATAGTAGAGGTGTAAATGCAGAAAAATATATATGGGAATTGGAGCAGACTAGATACGAAAATATTTGAATTCCGATGTAGATTATGCAATGCGGAAATGTATTCGGCCGAACCATATTTTTTTTATATTAAACAACTCTTTGATTCTGCTGTAATTTTTTTTTTAATCTTACGACAAAAGCCACACGGTATTCCATTTGAGCTGCTAACAGCGCCAACCACAATTTAATAAAAGTGTCAACTTCATGAATTTATGATGCTAATTAAATAAAATCGCTTATGCATGCTGCTGCAGCTGCACTGTTGTTATTTATTTGCTGTTTTTGTTTACTTACATAAGTACATATGTACATACCGGATGAGCGGTAGGCGCATGGAAAAATATAATTAAACACTCCTTCGTTGAGTTTCTATGTATGCTGCAACTAAAGTTACTCATACGCCCAGGGGCGGTAGAAAATTTTAAATTCCGTGAAAAATAAATGCAGGAATGCAAAACTTTAAAAAGCTACAGCAGCTAAAGCATTATAATATCTAAATTTATTCAGAGTAGGGCTAATGCATTTGTGTACATGTAGTACACCGCAAGCATTAATAAATAAATTTGGACTTTGTACCCGGCTCAAGTATTTATGTCTATAAACCAATGTGTCCGGGAGGAATTGGAAAAAGTTTAAAAATTCGTTTATATCTTATATCCTAAGTGTGTTGAATTATAAGCAAACATGCTTACATATCCTGTATACTGAAATTCATTTAGCCTTATAAAATTGAATTGAATAAGGTATCTACAAATGCGAGTACAATTTATTTATTTTTTCTTACAAAATCGTTCATGTTCGTTGGTTGCCAATTTGTTTCTTTTAATATTTGATTTTTTATTAACATTCGGTTTGAGGGCGTATATGTTTGTGTATTTTTGTAAAGTAGGGTGGTCCTTAAAACATCAGCATCATAGGGCACCTCTTTATTTTATTCTACGCACAAAACAAAGCATTAACGAAAGTTTAAAAATTAAAGAAAAAAATAAAATATTTAGTGGTCGCTAGCAGATTTTGAGAAATGATTTTTTTTTTTTAAATCGCAAAAATTCGACACAATTTCTACATTGAACAGCAATAACTCAGCGATTTTATTAATTTTTACAAAAAAAGTTTCAATAGTATGTCAAATTTATCAGATTTCAATCCAGAATTTTGTAGAATTATTGCGATTTAAAAAGTTTAAACTTTTTCCAAATTTTAAAATTCTGAAATTTTAGTGGATATCTTTATTTAATTTATTTATTGTTTATTTGTCTACTGATTTCTCTTACAGACTAAAAATAAAGTTAAAAAATAGAACAAAATAAAAAGGGTGTCCCATAAAAAATTCAGATGCTGATATCCTATAGACCACCCTTCTCTACATATACACCATATAAGTTCCACCTTAGCACCAAGTTACATTGTATAAGAAGTGAAATAGGTAGGAATAAGGCCAGCAAAAAAAAAGAGTGAAATAAATTCAATTTGCTCTTGTCGCTGCAACAAAGAGTGAAATGAAGCAAGCAATTCAACCAAGCAGCCAGCCAGCCAGCCAGCCAGCCAGCAGCTCCAGCTGCTTCTCTATGCTTTTCCACACAAAGTGAGAGTGAGTAAAGAATATTAAATTAAGCTGCTATCAAGCTGTGGCGCCGCTGTGTAGCCGCTTGCACCTTTACCACTGACAATAGCCCGAACTCTTATTGCTTTTAGTTTTGTTTCATAACGAATACTTTATCTTAGCGCGACTACTGTGCAATGTACACACTGTACATTCTACACAACTATGTAAGTCGTGCACCAGGTCGTATGCGCAACATTTGTCACTTGCTTAACTGCTCGCTGATTGTGAGTATTGTTGCTATTGTTGTAGTATGCTTGGCTTACACGACAAACGTTGTGATGGCGGTGAATTGTGATTTTTAATTGCGCAGTCGAATTTCCTTTGTTTGGCTGTTAATTAACAAAATTTACAGGTACACGCCAGTATTGAATTTGTCGAGTGTCGAGTCTTTGTGATATATATAAAGTCATTTTACTAAAGGGAGATTGTGCAGAATACCCGTAGCACATGGAATGGGACAGACTTTAAGTACTTGCAAAGATTTATTGCTGAAGTTTAGTTGTGCTCCCTTATTTAGCTGAGATTTAAATTGAAATAAATGAATGAGTTCAAGTGAGTGCTATTGTACCAATTTTGGCTTCAGTATCAAAGGAACCGCCAAAGAAAGCCTCTTAAAAAAGGAGTTGTTTCAACAGCGATTGCATGCGTAGAAGCCCAATCAGCGTTCATAGCTAAAGTTTGTTGCTTTGGTATTAGAAAGTATATTGCCACGACATTAAGTTTCATTTTCGCGATTATTTAAATTTTTTTAAATTTCTAAATAAATATTCATATTTCCACCGGCTGCAGTGCTTATGGTGATTTCGTTTCTTCCAAAAAATGTTGCCCTTCCCCGGTGCGAAATGTGTCTGATGTTACACTCAACCCTGTAAAAAGGCACGGGTTTGCCTTCTTTTTTTTTGTTTTGTCTTGTTTTGTCGGTTTAAATAACCATCTGATTTGCAGGGCAACTATCTCATCTGACAAAGCTTCACAGGGCAGAGAATGTGCCTTTTTTGCCTTAAAAGAGCGTGATATTTTAAGAAACGAACACAAAATTTTCTCACCCTATGCCTTTAATTTAGAATCGAACACAAAAAGAAAAAGGGGCAATCAAAAGGCGATATTTTTTGGTAGAAACAAAATAACTATTAGTTTCTTAAAGAAAGAATAAAGCAAATTTTATATTTGTCAATGTTATTGTGGCTTACTAACATTTTATTTTTTAAGAAAGTCTAAGCAGTAGAAGTTATAGCAGCTATTTCGGAGATCACCACATCTCCTCATCAGACTTCTTTTTTCTAACTTCAGCAGGGATCGAACCTGCATAATCGATGTCCAAAGTCAGAAGCGTTAACCACGCATAAATTCCAAAAATTTATAATAATCTAATTTTCTGCTCAGTGGTCATTACAATAATCGATTTTGAGCCAATAAGCTTTAGTAGTTACTGAGTTATCGCAGTTTTCGTAATTCTGTTAATTAACGTTACATGGGAGGTGGGCGTGGCTATTGCCCGATTTCAAAGATTTTCAAAAAAATTTCTAAGCTGGATATGAAGCAAGGCTCGCACCGAGTTTGGTAAAGACTGGTGGAGCGGCTACTAAGATACAGTATTTCATCATAAGTGGGCGGGGTCACGCCCCTTTACCAAAAATTTCATAATAATATTATTTTGCACCAAAATTATACTTCACAGTTTTTGCATTCTCCGAAAATACCGCAATATGAGAAGGGGCGTGGTTACAGTCCGATTTCGCACATTTTCAATAGCAGCCTACCTTGGATAAAGGGCAACTATATACCAAATTTTGTTAAGATATCTTAATTTTTGCTCGAGTTATCGTGTACACGGATAGACGGACGGACAGACTGATATGGCTTGATCGACTTCTCTTTTAATTCTGATTACTTATGTATACATCAGTTATTTTTTTTAGTATTTTAAATTTAAAATAAATTTGATGCTTTTTGGGGGTTTCCGTGACTTTATTCGGAATATTTCAGTTTTTTTTTACGGGCTCCTTTTATATTTTTTGGACTTTATTACAGTTTTTTAAGGATTTTACGGTACATTTCAGGTGCAATGCAAAAAAAAAATTGGTTTTATTTTTTTTTTGCGTGAAGTTAAAAAACTGAGAATTATGAGTTAAACATGAAATAATTTTTTGATAATTTTGATATAGTACAACAACTTGCATGCAGATTTATCTGCAAAAAAATTATAAAAAATCTAGAATTTGTGTTAATTAAAAAAATGAATGCCCGCAGTCATTGTTATGCAAAGAGGAATAGGCAGCTTAAGCTGGTAAAGCTAGTTTAAATAGTCGGAAGGAATTTCAGCAACTATCTGTACAAATATCGAGTGCTTATATTCAATATGACCTACCTACAGTTTATACAAAAATTATGATGTTAGAACCCGTCTGAGACTTAACTACCATCGCTGGTTGATATGTAAATATTGAAATTCAATAGTTAATTCTTCTGACAAGTGATTTACAGTTAAGTCTAAGATGGATTTTTATACACCGATCTTATTTTTGTAAAACCTGCAGATAGATCATATTGAATATAAACCCTCGAAATACCATATATTTTTGGTATCATTTGGTTCCCCGTATAAATGCATGCCAAGCATTCGCCCTTGCGGCTATCATGCGCTGCACTGTAGCAAAGAAGTTGTTGACTAAATAATTTAGAAAATTAAAAAATTTCGCCACCGCATTACACTTTTCCACGAATTAAGTACAAAGTGATCTTTTCATCATACAAATTGAATGATCAACTTTAAATATGTTGTTGTATACTATACAATTTTCAGCTGATATTTCTTAAATGGTTTTTTTTTCGCATCTCTGGTTTCACTTTCGCTCTTTTGCGAAAAAATCACCCCACGATGGCTGTGGCAAAGTCGCGCCGACACCAGCGTCAATTAGGGCGTTCAAACAACTTAAAACTAAATTATCCAATTTAACGAAAGCAGAAAGCAAACACACACACAATTTAATATATTCGTATATATTTGCGACGTGTAGTTGTTGGTTTATTTAATTTAAATTTTTTCATTCGACTGCAGCGCTTAAAGCGTTTCCGGCCTGTTGGGTAGTTGGGCAGTTGAACGCTGAAATCAGCGGCACCGTCATCGCAGTCACTCAACGCGAGCGTGCTGTGGCGGGCGTTTGAATATCTGTGGTTTTAGTGGTTCTAAAATTTTGCGAGATAAATGTGAAACTCAACAAAACAAAAAAGATATCATTATTTTCAATGCTACATAATAATAAAAATATAAAATATGATATAATTTGCAGCAACAAAAATGTAGCAAATATTTGAAATTTTTGCAGACAAAATGCATATTTGGTTTTAAATTGAAGTTTATTTTCGCATCCATCAATTTAATGAGCGTTTAATGCGAAAGTCTGCATGAAGAATATAAAAATGAATTAAAAATAAAATTCCAATGCGCAGTGATAATATTTATCAGCAACATTTATTCACGCCGTGTTTTTTTGAGTGCAAAATGATGTTTATGAAAAATGTTTAAATATATATTATTTTTTTACTTTTTCTACGGTCAAAAGTGATTTCCCCTTTAAAATCTTACTAATAATAACTCTTCAATTCCATATATGGCTGCAACAATTGTGTCTCGTTCTAATTCCACTTGCAGCACCTACTAGCGGCGATTCGGCAGCCGCGTCTAGTGAGACCTTAGACGCCGCTTCAGTCGTTTCACCCACCGCGATGAGCACAGCACCGATACAGCGAGCACATCGCTGAGCTACCAGGACGAACAGCAACCGCAACAGCATGTGATGCGCGCTCACCTCAGCAGTCATCATCACTACCACCTGCCACATCAGTTCCAGCACCCACACCATCAAAATCATCACACGCACGGCGGTGTGCCTGTGGCTACGCCCACTGTGCCCGCCAGCTATGCGGGGACGCAACATTTACTGCACCACCAAAAAGCGGCGGCTACCTACAGCAGCAGCGCGATGGATGAGGATAGCAGCGGCAGCGTGAGTGGTGGTAGCGGTCCAACACCACCTGCCAAACCGCCACACGTGCAAGAACGTCGCTCACCGCCAAGCGTCGCGAGCGTCACAGCAGCCACAGCAACGTCGAGGTCATGCTGGCCGTAGATGCTGCGTCGACTCCTTCAGTATCGCCAGGCCGTTTGGCTGCGCGGCTACGAGACTCTGGCTCACATCATCGTGTGACCATCGATGAATCGAATATGCCTACGTCTTCGGCGCTAAGTCATCAGCTGGATGTGAGTGGCGGTGGTGGTGGGGACAATGGTGATGCAGGTAGTGGTGGTGGTGGGGCAGGCGGTTCAGGACCACCATCGCCCGGCTCATCAAATCGCAGGCTCTCGTCAGCGCTGGGGGACGATCGCCAGACAGGACATTTAGCGTTAATGTATCATTCACATCAGTTAACCAGCTATCCGGTGTTGCCAGCCATTAAACGTACGCATCGACCGTCGTTCATTTATCCGCCGATGCCGCGAGTCAGAGCGTGAGTACAGATAAACATGAAATATATTAATTCAATTGCAGTTCTATTTAAAGCTAGCAAAATCTTGTATTCATAAAAGGCTTACAGAATATTTTTTAAGTGGCGGGCCTCAAGCTCAGCGCAGTAACCATTCTTGGGAGGATTATAGAGATGCTCCTGTATAAGTTTACTTACCTCAGGTTTTTTTCTTTTCTATATTACACCGTGCGGCAGTCAATTTTACGTACAACAAATCAATATATGCGCCAAATATAGTAAAACTGCGTTTTTAATTTTTCTCTCTGACGTTAGGGTTTTTTTAAAGGACTTTGAAATTTGAAAAAAAAGATTAATTCAACAAATTATTTAAAAAATCCAGTGCAATGCAGAAACACAGTATGGGTTTCTTATTAAACACAAAATTCTGTAGAACTAAGCCTTCAAAAATTTTTTGGAACATAAGGACGAGTGGGCATTGAAAATGTCCCATTAAAACTTTTGTCCTTGAATATCTTTGAAATTTTGCAATAATTTTTTTTTAATTTTGTATTTCTAACTTTAAAAGATAAAAAAAAAATTAAATAAAAGGACATTGTCCATACCTATTCGTCCTTGTGAACCAAAAAATTCGAGGTTTTTTAATTATTTATACAGAATTTTCTCTTTCATTTAGTACCCATATTTTTATTCTGCATTGCACTATATTTCTTAAATAATTCTTGGAATTAGTAATATTTTTTAAATTACAAAGTTCTTTAAAAAAAAATTCTGACGTCAGAAAGAAAAAACTAAAAACGCAGTTTTACAATATTTGGCCCATTAATTTCGTAAGTACATACATACGTATTGATACCTTCGTGTGTATCGAATTTTTTTATTTTTGTCGCACGGTGTTATGAAAATGTGTATTTCACTATCACAAAAATCACGACAAAGTGGAGATTTTTAACATGGCGGTAATTTTTTTTTTTAACACAGAGGGACAGCCATTTTAGGTTCTCGACCAAATATGCAAACGGGTAGCCCAACCTTTTAAAAATTTTACTTTACCTCAAAGTAATCATGCCATTTTATGTGTAAAACGATTTCAAACACAATCTTTGCCTTAGTAAAATTTTTCCAATTTAGAGGGTATCACTCACAAGGAGCACGTAAAACATTTTACCAACCAAAGCTAAAACATTAGCCAATCATAGATTCCTTTTCCCATTTTCAAATATATTTTGGAGTTCCTAATCGCGATAGCGGTTCCAATTAAAAGCAAATCATTCGCTTCACTGCTTCATTGGCAAAAGCAAAACTGCTCAGAACTGCCACGTCACTTCGGTAAAGTTAAGGAGAATAGAAATTTTGTCAACGCTGAGATGAAAAAATTGCTTACAAAGGTCGAGGAACTTGGCAGAGACGCCAAATAAATGATTTCTAAAAGTTGTTTTTATGTCGAAAAAATCCAAGTCATAAGTATGTTTTTAATATGGGTATGTAGGTACCTAATCTTGTATGTACATTAGAGTGGTCCAAAAAAATAATGTCGGAATTTTAATGCTGGCACCCAATAAGATTGTTCTATACCGAGAAAACCATACCCTTATTTTTTTTTTTTTTTTGAAATCAAAACATATTTAGGGAGTTCTGGCGGTCCTATAAAATATAGTTACCATGAAAAAATGGTTTAAGAAACAATTGGGTATTATTACTGGGAATCTCTTGAATAGGAAACGAGTTTTCCGATCTAAAAATATTGATTTTCAAGAATTCTACACCATTTCTTCGAAAAGTTATTTTTCCCAATACAAGAAAAATTTTGATCGCTTTGAGCACTCCCTAAATTTTTTTTTATTTCAAAATAAAAAGCAAGGGGTATATTTTTTTGGGAATAGAACAATCCTAGGTGGTGCCGGCACTAAAAACGCGACTTTACATTTTCACATGCAATCTTGGACCACTCTAATGTACATATACTTGCAGAATATTTTATTAAAGTGACTTAAAGCCGCAAAAATCAAAAACCTCACTTCAACTTTATAAATGTTCTTTGTATGTATACATAACTATGTACGTAGCACATGCATATTAATCTTTCTCTTTGTCGCAAGATTTCGTGTTTTTTTTTAGCTGCGTTTGACATCCCATAATTTGCTGACAAATTGCATAGTAATGATGAAGTAGCGTTGACAAGTTGTTGAGGATTTTGCGTAGAATTCGTATAGGCGTTACACATAAAATTGTATATGCAGTGATTTACAAGAGTGTAATGAACAAAGTTAGACTTGATGACGTTAATAAGAAAGCACACATTTCACTAACGAAAATGTAAGGAAAGTTTCTGTTTCGGACTTAAATGGCGTGCCGTTCTAATGAAAATTTATAAAATGTACATACATATGTATATTTATATGTACGTAATCGGTGAAGTAAAATTAATTTTAAAGCCCATTGTAATGTTTTCAGAAATATTTTAAGTTAGCTTTATTAAATAGTAGCAAATACCAGGCGTGCTGCACTGCACCTTCAATTTTAACCAAAAGCATATGAGATTTAAGCATTTTTCTTTTGTAATACTCTTTAACATTAAAATCTTCTTAGACATCTTTCAACAGATACCCATTTTGTGAACCAATATCAAAAATACCTGATTCCCTTAATTCAAGTTGAATTTGACTTTTTAAAAACGTGGCAACTCTCCTACATATAGTTTTGAAATGAAGTCTTTTCAAAACCATTTCTATTCGTACCCATATTGTAACCTTTTTTATAACTTCGGTATAATTCAAGTAAATTCGACTTTTCAAACAGGTGGCAACCCTCTTCAAAATATTTTTAAATTACAAGCTTCTTCAAACTCTCTCATCTGAAACCTATGTATATGTGATATATATTTCAACTACAAACTTTCCTTAACTCAAGTTGAATATGGCTTTTTAAACATTTGAAAATGAATGAATGAAGTCTTTTCAAATAATTTCTACTGATACCCTTTTGCCATAATTTTTCAAAAATATTTCGAAATTACAATCTTCTTAAACCTCTTTCATCTGACACCCATATTGTGATATACACATATGTATGTATTTCAACTACTTAATTTCCTTAATTTAAGCTGAATATGGGTTTTTAAACACCTGGCAACCCTGATACATGTAGTCTTTTCAAAATTATTAAATAATTTGAATCGAATTTAATTTTTAAACGCTTTTAAAAATATTCGAAAGGTTCAAACTTAAGATTTCTTAACAATCTTTCATTTGAACCCATATTTCAAAATTTCATATAACTTCGGTATAATTTAATCAGCAGCTGTCAACCAACGTTTTTTCATATTACAACCTTCTTCAACCTCATTCATCTGACACCCATTTTGTGAGCACATATTTCACTGATTACCTTAATTAAAGTTGAGTTTGACTTTTTATACAGGTGGTAACCGCCCTTCAGGTAGGGTATAAGAAATGGGGCCTTCTTAAATCTATTTCGTTTGATTTCCATATAGTTATAATGCATTTAAATTCGTTTGCATAAATGCATAGTTTTAGGAAACAAATTATTAAAATCGGTTTAGTATTTTTTGAGCTAAGGCATTACAAACATTGCACATATAATCCACTTGATCTGCAGGTTGGTGCAAATCAATTTATTTCTCATTTGAAGCAAAGTGATTTTAATGTTATTAAAGAATTTGCAGCATGAAACTAAAATTGGAAATCTAATTAGGAACGCTCGTAAAATTATACAATACTTATTATTGCTTTTCAAGTTGTGAACAACGAAAAATTTATGGGAATGCTACCTTTTGCAAAGCAGAATTGTGTATGTTACACGACTACCATTTATAGGGTGTCCCAAATTTTTTGCAATCTGCATCATTTTAAATGCTTGAAATTTTAGCATAATTTATCATATCACGCCGGAATTCCGCCATTATATTATTTATTGTACGTATACTTTTTTTTATAAAATGAATTTTAACATTCTTACTGCTAAACGAGATAAGAAAATGGCTTCAAAGGGGCAGTATCTCTGTGATTTTCAGCAAAGAATTGCACTATTTATTCATAACTACGATTTGGATTTCTATCTATAAGTCGTTACGTAACATACATACACATCCGGCCAATAACCTACCCACCGAGTCCCAGTTACACTAACGGCTTGGGCAGGCCTCATAAAAAAAAATATATAAAATAAATCATTATACAATGAAGCCCAAAAAACTGCACCAACCAGTGGCAAAATGTGGATACATTTCTTTCTCAACAATTATGATGATTTAGCTCGAAAAATCAGCCGTGCTAATTTTCATTAGTTTTGAAATACATTTTATACAAAAATGAAAATGCGCTGTTCTGCCATGTAGTGCAGCATTTTTACTAATCACATCTTGGTAAGTTTTGGGACACCCTGTAAGTACACTAGTTGCCAAATTTTCTACTAGTAAGTATTGGTACATACACTGTACTGCATGCATATACATTCATACAAGTATAATACTTATATGTATATGTAGGTACAAGTGCATTTAAATGCTCATAAAATAGTCTCTTGGTTGCAATTGCATCCTTTGCGACATTGTAACTTCTACTTAGGTTTTATTTCTTGGATTTGGCTGATACTTCTTCTTTCCTGCTACATTTCCTAAAAACTTAATTAATGTTTCTGTGTGTGCAAGCATGCATTTATCTGTAATTAATGGAAAATTGCTGTCTAACTTCAATTGGTAACTTTAGTAGATACACGAGCAATTATGTTAAAGACATGTGTGTGTGTGCTGAGTAAAATTTTTGGAGAGGTTACATGGCAAGCAATTGCTTAGAGGTAAGAGAAAAAGCAGTAGAGTAATTAAGTGCTATTTATATATATTTAGTAGCTTTTTCGTGGAATAAATCTGATCATTTAATTCAGACTAGTTTTTGAAGTAGCTTGGATGCTAAAAAGGCATTTCGAAAGCCTCTTACTCTGAATAATGGAATCTTTTGTATAAGATCAGACGACAGCTTAACCATTGCATTTTTTAGCGCAAGCTTGAGGTTTTCCAAATATTAGGCACAACAAGTGAAGTAGTATAATAGTTCATTTCCACCAAGCCTTAACTGCAGTTAAGGGTCATAAGAAAAATTAGATTACACCTAAAAGGGGGAAATGGCTCATATTAAATACAGGCAAATGAAAATAAAGAAGCAAATAGTAAGAAATAACCTTTGCTGTTCACCCCATGTTCAAATTATTGGAACTTACCTGAGCTCTTAACTGCAGTTAAGTTTTCGGTGAAAATGGGCTATAAGTCTCCGGACTCGTATTAAACACCGTTTTTTCATCTTTCTGACAAAGGCAAGGGTGGTTTTTTCCCCCCATTTCCAACAGCTAAATTAGGCTTGAAAACGATTACGGTTGTTTGACTTGAACTAGAAGGTCAACTTTCGGCTTTTCGATGGACTTTAAAAGTCGACCGATCAACAAAGAAAAGTGGACTTTTTTCGAAACTTGAAAAACAAAAATATATATTATATTCTGCATTTGACTTATTACGAGAGTTCACTCTTTGATGCGAAAGGCAAAAATGAGCGCTTTGTTTTGCACAAAAGCGTAAAAAGTGTTGGTGCTTTGGCTGCGAAATTTCAGACAGTTCAGCCACAGCGCGGTGTTAAATATTCGTTGCGCTTCGTTTGTGCTGTCACTTTAACTGCCGAAGCGATGAACGAACACCACAGAACAGCACAGCTTCCTCGCTCTTTGTATTTAAGCCAGGGTTTCAGCTGAGCGTTTGTGCGAAACTTAAAGTGCGAAACGTTGCCATATGTTTGTTGTAAAAACTGCCGAATATTTCACATTTTCGCACTTGAATTTTTTGTTGTTTTCTTATTTTTTTCAAATTCTTGTTTTATTCAAAGTGACGACTGGAATGCAAAGGACAGCTGAAACCATTTCTTTCCTATGAGGAAACGCTGCATTTCCATAGTCCCCTTTTACTTTAAAAATAAACTCACAAAGAGAAATTTAAATTTGGAAAAAAAATTTAACTTGTACTAAATAGGAGGTAATTCAAAGAACAGTACTTTTTGGATTTCAGGGCGTATGATGAACGCAAGAATGCGTAACCTTTCCCTTGAACTGCAAAATAACTGCGAAATCATAAGGCCAAGCGAGCGTTATTTACCCATAATTAATGTTTTAAATTTAAAAATAAAGATTTAGCCACCTTTTTACTTAATTGTAAACAATATATGTAAATGGAAATTAGAGAAATTGGCATAAATATTAAGTAAACATTGATAACCCAAGCTATACTCGCGTTAGTTCTATTCCCTCAACAAAA
The DNA here is from genome assembly GCF_001687245.7 of Rhagoletis zephyria. Lineage (NCBI taxonomy): Eukaryota > Metazoa > Arthropoda > Insecta > Diptera > Tephritidae > Rhagoletis > Rhagoletis zephyria. The sequence continues at coordinate 51,059 of NW_016160473.1, read as the reverse complement.
AATGTTGTTGTCGCAGAAAGCAATACAAACAATGGGCCTCATGCATAAAAAGTGAGCTTAAGCTCAGATTCAATTTTTGCACAGATGGAGTGAGTTCAAGTTGAAGAATTTGTACTGAGAATCGAGTCGGAGCTTGGGCTCACCTTTTATGCTTAAGGCCCAATATTTCCATACATTCACATTAACACATCCTCTATACTTTTTACTAGTTTGGCTATAGTTTTACCTCATTTTTCGCCATAAATATTCAGCATTAAATCACTTATTAGGTCTGAAATATCACTTTGGTTCATTAAGCTAGACATTCGCTTCATCAGTGATCTTTGTTTTTTTTTCATCTATAAAATGTCTCCCCCAAGCATCATTTAGCTTTGCGTTAGCCGCTGTCTGCTCTTTAATGAGCATCATCGCTTAATTTTCATCGTCACTTCACCTACACTACTTATGTATGTATGTAAATACATATGTGTTTGCTGTTGCTTTCGATGGCAAAAATTACCCTGCAGAGAAATGTTCAAGTACTCAAAGATTCCAGTAGTTGAACTGGCATAAGCACATCCAAACCGAAACGTGACTAAGGATTTTAACTTGACAAGTTCAACCAATTTGAACAACCTGCAAAACTCTTATTTCTTTCTCCAGTTTTCTTCAGAATCGGTCAGCCAACAAAATCAGACTAAACAGAAGCATTCCTGATATTAGTGTAGATATAGACATGGTTCTCGAAAAAATATACTCCCAATATGGTGAACAAAAAGGATGCGATTACTTTTCCACGCAGATATTTACTAACTTTTCATACAGAAATGAAATGTACTTCAAATTTCTCATGAAGAAATTAGTAGGTACTTAAAAAGGCATTCTTTTCGGAACCACATTATGCACGGTCCGACGGGGATATGCTTGTGCGTTTCTCTACATACGTGTGATTACCTATAGAGATTTTCCTTACTATTTTCTTTAGTTGCCTCTTGGCATATCTCACACATCTGCCTGTTAAAATAACCTCATCTATGCACATGGCAGGCTTGTGTAGACGTGTGTGTGCATTTATTTCTACATAATTTTGTGTATACATACATATATTTATTAAGAATATGTGCGATAGAGTTAATATATTTTTGAAGAAACGTGGATATATTTACATATGTATGTATGTACATTAGACTGCATCACTCCACTTAAAAAAAAAAAAAAAAAACAAAAAAAAAATCGATACTGTTTTTCCCTTGGAATTATAAAATCTATTATATTTTAAGACTTGCACCGAAATATTTCGGAAAAATATTAAGATTTACGTGAGCTGGCCCAATTTGAAAATAACTCAACAATTTTAGTTTTTTATAAATATAAATATTTTTTTGAAAAAAATCCCTTCAGGCAACAAAACAGTTTAAGCTTAAAAAATTTGCATACAAATATTTAAAACAAATTTTCTACAGAATCATAATACATAATGACATTTTGGATGCTGTTATTGAACTTTTTTGAAAGATTGGTTTAAGAAGCACTTGAATAACTCAGCCAAAACTTTACCGATCTAGGCTTAAGAAGTATCATTGGAAACGTGCTTTCTCACCCTTTTTATTTCTTTCCAAATGAACTCATTCAAGGTATAAAAAAGAAAGGTAAGATGAACCAGCGTCATTCCAAGTTAAATTAAAATGTGTTGATTGTGAAAAAAAATTGGACGTGAAAAAAATTTTTGCAAAGAAATCAAAATAGTAAGAAAATGCCTTTCCACTGATACTTTAAAAGTCTAAATCGGTATAGTTTTGTCCCAGTTATTCAAGTTTTTCTTAAACCAATTTTAGAAAAAATAAAAACAGCATGAGAAATCTTATTATTACGATTCCGTCAAAAAAAATTTAATATGTTCCTCAGATTTTCTAAGCTTAAACCATTTTGTCATCTGAGGAGATTTTTTTTTTCAAAAAATTAATTAAGAAACTATTTTTGTTCATAAAAAATTCCATACTTGCAGGTATTTTCAAATCGGTCCAGCTCACGTAAATCTTATTATTTTTCCGAAATATTTTGGTGGACATGTTCAAATATTTATAATACATTTTGTAATTCCGATGGAAAAACCACAACCTTTTAAAGTTGATGCAGGTCTAATGAACATACATACATTTCATTACAATGTGTGTGTAGCTGTCACTCAACGGTGAATGGTTTTCTTGTGCCAATTAATAGTCGGTTTGTGGCTGTCTTTGTTGTTGTAACAGGTATTGTGCTGTGGTGGGTAAGTACAAAAAGGTGTTCACCAAATTAACCGCACCATTTCCGCTATTTACAAAGCCAAGAGTTTGCACAAGGGGTTAAAGTAGATTTATAACTTTATATGCAGTTAGGGTAAGTTAATGTATAATTGATAGATACATACTACGTACATACATAAGCAGTGTGTGTTGGCTGCTGGTAGGCTTTTGTTTAATTTACCAATGATTTACTCATTTAGCCCTTTCTTGCTCAAAATTTTTCTTGACGACATTAAATTCGTATTTATATTATGTTTCAGTGGTGATGCTTTAGCAACGCTCTTTTCTGCATTATATGGCAAATTACTGGTGGTAATGGGCATCGCCTTTCCAATGGCCGAAGTTATATCTACTTATATACCACCTTCCTTTTATGAGGTAAGTTAAATAGATATTAATAGCGTCTTTAAGAAATCAGGAAGAAAAACATTTTTATTGTGGGGTAAAATCTGCAAATATAAATTCGATACATTTTAAAAAAGGGCACTTGCCAGGATAACTTATTTGTCAAACAGTAATATTTCCTCACACATTTGTACATATTTGCACATTTTGGCAGTTACACAGTGGACCTTTTTTTGATTGAACTGAACGCATTCTCGAATTACGAATTTCTAGACACCCGCACTCTGTGATTGCCAAAGTGTTCAAATCAGTACAATTGTACAAATCGTGTGAATCCTGCTCAAGTGTAAGAACTAAAGCTATAACAAATGTATAAAATTAAAGTGAAAAATAATTAAGAAGAAAAAGTGAGACCCAATTAAGCTGAATTATTACAAAAATGCGTACTCATAATATAAATTATCTTAATCTTGCATTATGAAGTGCCATCAAGTTAATTAGCTGCAAATCAATAGATTTCTACGCTAGTAAGCTTATTCTTTTTACTTAAGGGCTGTTTACAGCTCTCAAGAAAAATCACAAGAAATATTTTTCATTATTTCTGTTGATTGAAAAAGTACTTTGTTTTTGGAGAAATAAATTATTCTAGTACTTTTTCTTGAGAGCTGCAAACTGATTTAGGAAATCTGGATTGAAGAAAATTTCGTTTCCATTTCTTGTGCGTCATTTTATATCTGTGCATTTTTCACAGACTAAGCGTTGAAGTTTGGTAAGTCCGACCTGTGGGAACTTAACTTCTTCATTCTTCAATCAGGCGCGTGCAGAATTTTATAGGAAATGGTTTCATACACCCTGCTTTCTAATTTGGGCTTGACTCCGAATTTTCAGTCCATTAGCTTCTGGCAGGTCTAATATCGCATTTGGGCAGTGTAATGTGAAAAAAATACATACGTCTATGTGTTTAGGTAGATATGCACCTGACGAAATCACTCACTTTACCGCGTCCAAAATCATTTGTCTTGTTGAGCAAATCGTTTGAAAAGTGTTTTAAAGGTGTAGCAAGGAAAAAAAATAAATTTTTAAGCTCCAACAACGTTTAAAAATCCACACCATTTTAATTTGATATATGTTCAGCTTTTAACGTGTTAGTGTGACATTTAACCAATGTTTTGAGGCAACTCCCTGCAGACAATCTAAGAAGACAGAAAACATGGCAAACAAGACAGGCGCGTTAACACAACTACAACTACAACTAAAACTACAACACGTAAAAAAAAATACTCAACTATCTGCTTGGCAAGTCAAGTCGTTCATCTTCTTCACCAATCCATTTATTTGCCGCTTCGGTTGCCCATGGCAAGGCGCTGTTGTACAGCCTAACGGTTCGATTGACTGGCTGTTACGGTTGGCCTGAAGTCATGCCACATGTCATGTTCAATTGCAGACAACATTAACTCATTGCTGCTTGCTGCAAATGTCGTGCAGTCCTTGTTTGCTGTAATCCTTTTGTTTCTCCTACGTAGGCTGCTATTCGCATACAAACATACCTATATACATACATATGTATGTATATGTGTTGTTATTGCAAGGCGCAGCGTAGCCATAACATTTTGTCATCTGCTGCAACTAACGACTCACCCACACACCAATTGACTGACTCACTTTAGTACGTAGTTAACGGTTTTCACGTTTCCATCACGCTTAAATTGTTATTGCATATTTGCGGGCGTTCGCAAGGAAGGACTAGAAAAGTTACTATTGTGTAGCGCGTCTTCGCTTGCGCGTGTATTTGTAAACTTGTTTTTCATGCTCGCTTAAATGCCATCTATTGATTTGATTGCGGAAGTGCTTTCAGTCTGGATTAATAGGCATCGTTAGCAAACAGTTCGGTTATGTGTTAACTACGCTGATATTATCGATTGTCGCGGCCAAAACGTTGTGGTGGTAGAGAGTTCAATAAATCTTTTCTCGGTCAATCATATGTCAACAGCGTCGTGGGAGCAGCAAAGCGCAATGCTTCAGGACAATATTGATTTGAATATTTTCGCATGAATAATTTTTGCTAATAAATAGTTGTAGCTTCGCCGTTTTAGCGTAAAGGTGAGTGGTTATTCCTCAACACTATCCGCTATATGGCGCTGCCGATATTTCAAAACTGTGAACAGAATTATCAATCCGGGACGTAATAAGCGACTCAGTTCAAAGCGAAATTTTTGCAGTAGGTTCTGCTTGTATGTATTCGTTGCTCCGTAGGATTCTAGGGCATTTCTCATAGTGTTCGCTGCCAACATTATGCCCGACTTCACAAATTATTCATAAAAAACCATTTGCCAATTAAAATCGACGACAAAATATGGAATGGAAGCACAAGAACTGGGCAGGGTTTTCAAATTGGCTCAAAATATATTTTTTGGTCTTTTAGACCATTGTTACATAATTTTTAGTATTAAAAACCCACAAAAAAAGGCATTTTTCTGTAGATGAGGACAGATTTTACGATGGTCAAAATTGGTTGAAAATAAGGCTTAAAGCGTCATTTAAAATTTCCATATTTGCATAGAGTAAGTGTTGCAACCTGTGTAATTCGATTTGTTTTCGAATTTTGTTTTACTTAGTATTTGAAATGAGACTTTTTAATAAAGATAAATGTGAAGATAGAGAAAGATATAATGAAGACAAAATTGAGGATAAAGACGAAAATGAAAAAAATGAGAATACAACATTATAGTACATAAGAATTAGAGCACTTAAGAGGGTAAGAAAATTCAATGAAATATTTCGATAAGGTTCATCGGAAATTTAGCTATCGAAAGTTATCACACCAAACACCAAACCAAAGTTTATAGTTATCGAAATTTATCGGATCAGCCCTGTTTATTAAGTTATGGGAATGTATCGAGTTATTGAAAATGATCAATGTTTATTGAGTTATCGAAATTTATCCAGACGCAGAGACTTTGTTGTTGAAATGTACCGATTGTTTTCGATTTATACAAATGTATAGTATTGTCGAAATTTATCAATTTAGTAAAATTTTATATTATAAATTTATTGATTTATCAAATTTATAGAGTGACTAAAATTTATATAGTTATCGAAGTTTTTCGAGTTACTGAATTTATTATTGAGTTATCGATATCTACTTATTTATTGAAATTTGTTGCTAGATATTGAAATTCGTCGGTTTGTGGAATCGAATTTTTGGGAATTTTCAAAATATATCGGGTTATCGAAATTTCATGTTTTTATTGAGTTATCACTATTTATCGAGTTATCGAAATTCGTCGATAGATATGGAAATTTCTGAAGCTATCAAAACCGAGTTATCGATAAACATATATCAACATATGTTAATTTTTAAGTTATCGAAATTCTTCTAGTTCTGGAAACGCACAGTTATCTAAATTTATCGATATTTGTAGAGCTATCGAATTTTGTCGAGTTATCCGAATTTAGTGTTATTCGCATGCTTGTGATTCCCAGTGGGAAATGTAGTAATGCATTGCATGCTGGATAAATAATGTAATGTTCTTCTTATGAGTTTTAGATTCTATTACTGTTTAATGTGTAATCAGAATTCTAATAAACATATATAATAAATTCCAAAAATTTCATATTAAAGCACATAGATTTCTCGATACTAGGTAATGCAAAACTGAATGCCCCAATTGTCTTAGAAAAAATTATTTACGAATGTGAAAAGGGTTGTATTTACTGATTATTTTTTCGATTACCATACATTACATTTCCCCACTGGATGTGGGGGATAAATAAAAAAGTTGTGAATGATCAAATGAACACGAGCAATGGTTTTTTGTATGAAATATGAACAGGAAAGGATGTTATGAGTAACATTCTTTTCTGCTCGTAAGTGTTGCATTTGCAACTTTTTTTGTTTATTCATAGATTTTCTTCGTTAGTACAAAGCTGGATTTTGTTGTCGTAACCTGGACCGGCATTTGAAGCAATGATGCCCGGGGCATAAATGGCGCGATGCGCCCTTTGATGATGCTTCTTTTTCTTATAGAATAATCAAAGTATGAAAAAATGTCGAAATTACTAATTTTTATTATAATCAAAATTTTCAAATATTAATTACAAAAATTTTACTTTGTGGGCTTTTGCTTGAGCAAAATTTTTCGTTGGTTATGAACAAGTTAATCTTAGTAGCCATCTCGTTTTCTATAGATAAGATAGCTAAAGCGTTTAATCTTTCTTCATGAGCTTCAATTTCGAAAAAACTTCGCTTCCCGCTGGCAACAGTTACTGGCAAATCAACAAAATCCTGGGGAAACAATAGGAAAGACATCGATGATACTTTGCTTTCTGCAGTGGCTGCAGCGGTGTCCATGTTTACTCAGGAGATTCAATTGTAGTAGGATGTTATATGTAGTTATGTATATATGAATAAAAATTGTATGCTTGCGACCACAAGAAAAAGCTAGAATTGCAATATTACTTTTTTAAATAAATAAGTACTTTTTTTCAAATTTACTTTATCTCTAAATTTTTCATCCACAGGTGTATTACCTATACTTGTACATTGGAAGTATGATATTCCTGCTCTTCATGTATGCAACACTGCTTTGGGGTCGCCCAAAAATTCCAGTGAATATAAGTAAGTACAAAAAGCAAAGAACATCAAAAGTGAATTAAAAAAAAAAAACAGAATACAATCCCAAAAGACAAAGCGACATCCTTTAATGCCAAATAACCACTTTGCATCCAAAAGTTCCAATTCATACTTTCAATTAAATGTCGACGTAACATTTAATTTTTGCTTCTGGACTCGAAATCATTACGCACACATACGTATATGCATACATAGCATGAAAAAATGAAGCATAGATGCTGAAAATAATAATTAATCAAAAGGCGAATAACGAATAAAAAATAGGGTATTGGTAATTAAAATGTTTTTCCAGCATTTTATTTATTTTCATTATTGCGCTCTTGTCATTACCAAACATCAACGTTAATCGCGCCGAACATCCTTTTTTTCACAATTAAACAACCAAACAGCTCTTACAAACATTTATGTACACCACAAACCATGCATATAAACATTAAATGATATTTTATCCTTTCCACTCTCTGTTTCTTCCTTCCATTTCTGCAGCATCACCCAGTAAATCCGCTTCAAAAGCACGCTCTTCCACTGCCTCGGATAGTATGGACGAATCGGACACTGACAGCAATTCGACGCACACCAAACGCATACCAACGGTGATACCGGCCCGAAGGCCCTCGCTGTTGGCACCGCTCGGTCGACAACATCACTATGGCTCCTTCTATCTGCGCATGGGTGCAGTGGGTGAGTATTTATGTAAATAGTACAAACTTTGGGAGATGATGTTAAAGCACCTACCACATATACTACTAGCATACATACATATGAACATAAGGACGTTGAAGTGGTAAAAGTGAAGCGCCAAAGTTGAACGAAGCAAATTTTATATGTATGTAGTTTTAAATATCCTTTTTTATTTATGGGTGCATGTTTATGTACTTGTGAAGGTCCATGTACTACTACTATGCATATCAACCGTCCGTCGAGCATCTTGAATTGCGTGAAATAAAATCGCGAGCTCTCGCATATATATTCGTTGAATTTATGAAGATTTATTTGCTGACTGTACAGCGTAAGCATTTTTATGCATTTAATGAAAATTTATGAAGCTGCAGCGCTAGACGTACATATATAGATGTATGTATGTACTTGCATACCAGTACTGTTCCGCGTAAATTATTTTGCAACACTCTCACTGTAAGTGGCTTTTTTATGGGCCCGCAAAACTGAGACAAGTCAGCACCGAACCGAATTTCGTATATTTAACACACTTTGCTCACGCAGTAGTAAAAGTAAAGTGAGCATCTTAAGGGAGCATATTTTCCGCTACATAAATTATGTACTCGTAGTAGGTACTCACTTTGAAAAATAAAAGTTGGAATCTATTTCGAGTTTGGCAGGATGCTTATATTTCAATTCCCAGTTAGTAGGAACAAGTTTGAGATACCGATGATTAGATTAGATTATGTACGCTCAATGATGTAGGAAAGACATATTAATTTTTAAGGAAGGATCACTCATTTGTAGTATTTTATTATTTGCCAAATTTTGTTTTGTTGTTTTCAAATCACTGTGCACCGATAAAAAAGTTCCAACTTCAAAAAATAAAAATCTGAACCCATTTATACAGCCCAAGGTCTTTATTCCACCTCCTATAGTTGAAATTGGAAAGAACGGTGGCAATCTGATGACATTCACAAAAAATTCCCTCTCGTATAATATACGTCCATATATACTTAATTAGATCAGTATGACTTTTCGAAAAGGTGAAAAGCCTCATAAAAGATATTTATTTGTTTATTCGAGATTTCATTTCATAAAACTTGACTATACAAACAGGTGGAAATCCTTTTCGAACGTATTTTCAAGCTAAAATCTTTTTCAGTCTCTTTCTCTTGTGATGCAAATTTCAATTAAGTGATGAATAAATTTGAATTTGATTTTTCAAACACGTGGCAGCCCTCCTAAATAAAGGTCAAATATAAAACCTTTACAAAACCATTTTGATTGATATCCATCTCTTGATAATTCATCTAATTTAATTCGAATAATTTGAATGCAACTTTTTGAACAGGTGGCAACCCTTTTACAATATCATAATTTCTCCTTCTAAAGATTTCTTAACATTCTATCGTTTAACACCCGTATTTTAGTATTTCATACAGTTTGTATATAAGTTAATCAAATTCGACTTATCAAACAGGCGGCAACCCTCGTAAAAAGTATTTACAAGCTAAAACATTGCTAAATTCCTTCGCCTCGCATGGTGAATAATATTTAAAAAAACTGATGAACTAAGTTCAATCTGATTTTTTAAACATGTGGCAACCCCAGAAATATACTTCAAAACTAAAGCCTTTTCAAACCCATTTCGACTGATATCCATATTTTAATAACTCATTTGGCTTTTAATTTAAATAATTTGCAATTAAATTTTTAAACGGGTGGCAACCCTCTTCAACCACCTCAAAAATATTTCTAGTATTCAAACTAAAAATTTCATAAAAATGTTTGCACTTGACACCCGTATTTCAAATAATTTTCGTATAAGTTAATTAAATTCGACTTTTTCAACAGGTGGCAACCCACTTCAAATGTAGTTTTAAGCTTTTCGCAATAATAAAACTAGTTTGCACATCTACAGGCCAAGCGCTTTTATTTGACACGCTATATATGAAAATCGAGCGAACGGTGCAGATCTTGATGTCCTGGACAAAAAATCCCTTCGCGTATTATATATATAGATTATATACATATATAGATATGTACTAAAAGTCAATGACCTTTAAAACGAAAAACAAAAACTAAATTGTCTCCTTGAGATAACAAAATCGATATGTTTCAGGAAAAATATGAAAAAAAATTAAAATTTAGAAATAGCTTTGCAAAAATACTTTGAATTCGAAGCTGTGTAGGTAAATATAAACAGTGAAGATCTCGAATCGTCGACACTTCGATTATGTATATAAGGTATCGATGTAACGGTGTTGTCCATAATCCACCATCGATCTGGACCTAAAATTTTTTCAATAAGGAAAGCGGAAGAGATACCGCAAGAAATAAATAGAGAGCCATAAAGGCATACTGCGTTCCGGGACCTGAATGTGTTGAAAGTACCGAAAGAGGGGACGAGAACAGCGGACAGATTCACTTACGCGCTGTTCCCTCACTCTGCTGGCTTAATTCTATAACGAAAAATGGGTCATAAATAATAAAAGTGCCAAAGGGGCGTTGTTGGTTGTTCTTAGCGCTTTTTTTTAGCGAAAATTTCTAAATCTCTTTCGAAGGTAATTAAAAATTTTTTTTTCGCAAACCATTCGGTAGTGTAACGATTTTTAAGTAATGGATCTATTGGAAAACGCGATTAATTAAACTGTTGGAATTGAACTGTTTTGTTAAAGCAATGTGTGGCATATGTGTGATATTTATAACCTCTAGCATTAATACGCTTACTTATTAACCTTTTCACGCAACCACTTAAATATCTTCACTCTAGGAGATCCTATCTCGACAGCCCCCACTAATCGTTGGGCAAGTAGCATTTTTCGATTGATATGAGGGGATGAAGTGCAGAGGAGAGTTCGTGAAAATAATTTAAAATTGTTTTTATAATTTATCCTCGGAATAGGTGAAAAGGTTCAGTCAATTTTGTTTTTTTTTTAATTTAGTTTCTGTTGCAGAATTGCAGGTAATACGAAACTACATCGATTTTTCCTCTCTCCTGAATAATTTCAAAAAATACACTTGGCACTTTTCACCCTTAGTTGACGATATATATCATCCATTTTTTATTTATGAGCAAGTGCTGAGTTTTTAAATTATTTTATCACATTCAAGTAGTTTTTTTTTTTATTTCCATATACTCCAATGAATAGTGTATCGACCACAAGCTGCTTAGCATTGTACTGAGTATTATTTCTATGCAGCTTCGACTCCACTCCGCCTTTCACATACTCGTACTCTTTGGTTGAAGTTACATTTCCCTAGGGAGCTATAAAAACAATTGAAAATGTAAAATGGCCACTTACTCGTACCCAATATAATACAAACGTACAAGTATGCACTTACGCAAGTATGTATTTACATTAGGGTGCATCACTCTACATAAAAAAATTTATCAGATTTTGTTGCGGCAAATGTTAAAGCTGTGTTTGCAGATCGAGTTTTTTTTCGTTTTTGTTGGCCTGTGTAATTTATTATACGCGTATTTTAAGACTTTCGCCAATAAACTTTTTTCCGGAAAATATTAAAATCTCTCAACGTCGAGTTTTTTATTAAAAAAAAATAGTTTTAAGTTTTGTTTTCTTTCTAAAAATCTGCTCAGATTATAGACGAGTTTAAGCTTAAAAAGTGTGCACACCATTTTTATTTATTTTTTTTTTTTTTTTAATTTTATCAAAATAATGAAATACGTAAATCTTGATATTTTTCCGAAATATTTTGGCGGAAGTTTTTAAAATACCCTTATAATAAAATATATAATTCCGGTGAAAACTCGAATTTTTTTTGTTGAGTCGCCCTAATATAAATAGTTATACTTATAGTAGTTACTTACAAATATACTGAGCCAATGAAAAACCACTCAAATAAGCGCAATTTCTTTTTATGACTATCTTTTTTGGCCAAAACGAACCATTTCAGAAGGATAAAATAAATGCAACTTTTTTCTTCTTGCCTTGGCGAGCATAAAGTTTTTTTTTTGAGAACCAATCAATAGTGGATTACATGCAAGAAATATCTTGCGCTAAAAATCATATTTTTTTTTTATTTCACATCTTTAAACAGTTTAAAGTGCCGGGAATTTTTTGAGAAAACAGTGTAGTTGATTTCACTCTGCTGAATCGTCTGTGCAGCTTCCACTGGTTGGAAATGCTTTCGGTTTTTCTCTGTTTAGCTGTAAGTAATTTCTGTCATGCTCGCTTTTTGTTTACTGATGTTTACTGCGTGAACGAGGTTACTTTGATTTTCCGTCAATATTCCGGGAGTAACCCATTTTCCTTTCAACAGTTCGTTAGCGCCATCACAAAGCATTTTGATGTAGCAGCTGGCTGCCATTTGCTTGATTTAAATTTGTCTGCCTAATTGACGTCGTAATTTGGTTAATGACGCCATTTCAAGCTGTTACAATTACTAATTCATGCCTAATTTTTTATTATCTCGCTGTTATCCTTTACTTTCTATTTATTTCTTATATCCCNATTTCGAGCTGAATCCGGACACTAAGTGCCACAATGTGCTGTTGGCATTGACACCAGCGACGCGAATGGCTTTCATTTTCATACAAATGTATTTTATATTCCTGAATAATGAGGTGAGTACAGGCATTTTTTCGTTTGTTTAACCAACAATTATAACTTTTTTTAAATTAATTTAAATTGACTTGTGGAATATGAAATGATGAGAAGGATAGATTAGATTACTTATTAGAGCAGGGAAATATCTCCTAGGAGCTTCTTCTCTAAACGTGTTCCCTAAAGGGAGGCTTGAGTTTAGCGCAGTGAACTTCTTCACTGAACGGCAGGGTTGGTCTTCTGTCGAGAGCTTTCCGTCAACAATAAGTTTAGGCATCCGGACTGATGCAGTTTATTTCAGGCAGAAGTGGCTGCATTTTGGGATACACTGCTCGGGAGTGCATTGATAGTTAGGCTTACCTCCCTGCTCTCTCTTTCAGTTGCGTCTGAATACTTCTGTATTGGGCTCTTTTGGGTTCCAGGTCACAGCGACATTAAATCATTTAAATTGACTTGTGGAATATGAAATGATGAGAAGGCTAGATTAGACCACTTATTAGAGCAGGGAAATATCTCCTAGGAGCTTCTTCTCTGCACGTGTTTCCTAAAGGGATGATTGTGTGGAGCGCAGTGAATTTCTTTACTGGACGGCAGGGTTGATGGTGTGGTCTTCTGTCGAGAGCTGTCGAGGCTTCCGGACTGCTGTAGTGTGTTTCAGGAAAAAGTGGCAGAAGTGCATTTCAGAAGGCAGTGGATTCACTGCTCAGGAGTGCGATGATAGTTAGGCTTACCTCCCTGCTCTCTCTCTCTCAGTTGCGTCTGAATACTTCTGTATTGGGCTCATTTAGATAGCAACTTTCCCTGAAACCCCGAATAAGGAACCTGCGTACATTAACGGATAGATGGATCGGACCTCATATGAGCTCAGCGTGCGTTGATCGAACAACAGTTTATGCGCGATTGTAAGGTCTTCCTGGACGAAGACGCTTGTCGCAGTTGCCTGGAAGATCAGGAGGCATAATCATCTCAGCACTACCTGCTTAAGTCCCCAGCGTTCGCGAGAATAATGTTGAAATACTTTGCCTCGCACGTCCTTAATATCCCTGAAAGGTTCTGGGGCATTGCAATTAGCCGGATTCGTAATTACATAATGGGATCGAAATGTCGTATCGATTAAGTAGTGGGTTCAGTTCAAAATGGGGTTTAAAAAGGACAATCTCTTAATTATGTAGGTGAGTCTTTTACTTCTGGGACTGCCGCCTAACCTAACCTTAACTAGAGAAGGGAGCAAGTTCAATTATTACCGCGACCAGAAGTTATCTATTGTAAGAAATCTTGAATTGGTTACAGGTCTTCCTTGAACCACGTATCGGCTTAGAACCACGAGATACCCATTGTCGAGGTGCCATTTAGGGCATCTACTTTTAGGTACAGCAATCCTGGAAAACAGAAAAATCTGCTTCTTGCTGAAAAATCCAGGATTGACCAATGGATGCGAAGACTATTAAGAACTGCATCGAAAAAAATTGTACGCCATGTATTCGTTTATATTTTTACAGCAAACCAACTTGATAATGAGACCAAAATAATCCTATCTTATTTTACAATTGATATCTCTTTCTTACAGCAAATCAAGGTATATCGCTACAAGATAATCGCACGCTTCGGTCTCATGCATATGATTGGCACGAATTTGGCCGTCTGGCTGAACGTGCTCATACAGGAGACGAAACATGAAATTCTTACTTTCTACAATCCCGAGAATCGCACACTACGCATCTCACATCGCATTCCGGGTCACTCGCGGGGACATGCCGTCGCACCGACGGTCATCACATCCGATCCGACGGCACACTTACGCTTACCGCGTGGCCTCAAAGGACCCTATCAAATATTTGAGTGTCGCCGAACCAACATAATTGGCACACTCGTACAGGACGCCTCACCGTTCCTTTTCCCCTGCACCATAGAGTATTCGCTCATTTGTGCCGCCATTTTGTATGTGATGTGGCGTAGCATTTCGCGTCCGCAAACACCAGCGCCACAGCGTCCGGACACCATCAGTTCGCCGATGAAGCGCTCTCCCCATCACTATTCGGTGGATTGTGCGCGTGCCCACAAGGGTCTCTTCGTTGGCATACTCATACTCGTGCTGACCATCATTTCGCTCATTCTCTTCTTCGTGTTGATCTCGCGACCGGATTTTGTCGCCCTGGCCGTGACCGAAGTGACCATCTGTGAACTCCTCATCTACGGCACCGCTACAATAGCAACACTAATTGGCATGATACAAATACGACATTTGCAATACGATTGGTATCGCAGCTTCTCATTGGATGATATATTGTTAGTTGGCGCGCAGACTGGCTCCTTCTTATACAACATCTTTACAGTGATTGCGGGTCATTTTACATTGCGTAGCGATGATATGTTAGTGCCATTGAATGCACTCGCCTCCATTGTGCAAACAGCTTGCCAAACGTTATTCATATTGGATGCTAGTCGGCGACAAGCCATCAAACCAGAGCATATACGAAAGAAACCCGGACGAGAAATTGTGACTTTCATGTTGGTGGTGAATCTAGCGATGTGGGCTATCAGCACGCTCGAGAAATCACGCGCCGAATCGCATCCGATACAGCTGAATTTCTACGGTCTGTGGGCGTGGACGATAATAACGCACGTCTCAATGCCGCTAGCAATATTCTATCGTTTTCACTCAACCGTTTGCCTCTGTGAAATCTGGAAGCGCGCATACAAGCTCAAACCGACCTATATGTGAGAGTTTGCGCGCGAGCGCATTGCAAGCATTGCGCAACAGCAACAGTTCTGTGAAGATCTCAAAACCAATCTGTCGTACTGCTACTGCTCGACAACACTGGCTGGTGGCGAACTCGAGACCGTCGAAGAGGCGGAGAGTGGCGAGAGCAACGGCTACGAAGAAGATGACGAGGGTGAGGATGGCGGCAATGGTGACGTTGGTGGTGCTGGTACCGATACGACCGCAGCGGTGCTGGAAAGCGGCACCGGCACAGCAGCGACCGAAGAAGAGGAATTGGAAACGACAGAGGGTGATGGATTGGAAGTGAAACAACGACCAAAACAAACGAAACCGAATGGCAGCGAACAGAGAAAGAAGCAGCAGCAGCAGCGGCAGCCGGAGCAAAAACCCAGGCAACGACATGTCAAGTTAGTGGGTGTTGGTGATAATGGTAATGATGGTAATGGAGATGGTGGTGGCGGTGGTGGTAAACCTTCCGCTTTTTGTCCGGTATTCGTGATAAATGGCGAATGAGTTTACGCAGATTTTGAGTTCATTGATGCGGGTAGTGATCGTGAACTCACCTTCGTTTAAGGTGACAGTTTGTATCTAAAGCATTTAGCGCAGACAGCCAAACCGCTGGGGGTAATATGTAAGATAGCCAAGGATAGGTGAGTTTATGCGAAAGTGTTATGGGATCGATGGTATGATCAGCTCGAAAACAGAAAGACAGGATTGAGACATTGAGATATAGTTATGTTGGGAGAGGAAACTGTGCAATTTCTATTTTTCGAAGCAGCAAACATATCCTGTGAGTTTATTACTTGAAAAATATTTTATCCAAAAATATAAACATGAAAAAATCCCAAACATATTACTAGTAAATAGTATTGAAAAAAAGAAAATTAACACCTTCTGGACCGCAAGTCTATAATTAAAAATACATACGAAGAATTGAGAACTTCCAATTAATTTGAAGTTCGTAAAAAAACTAATTTTTCATAGAGTATTATAAGGGAAAACATTTTTTCCAAATTCAGTTTCCTAAATTTTTTTTCGTATAAAATTTGTAATGCCCAAACAATATTTTTTCCTATGTTTGGTACATTTTTTCTTTTTGGGTAAACATTTTCTTTTCAAGAAATATTTTTTCCTGTGATGGCTTATTTTTTCTTAAAATTTTTTTTTTAGTTGAGTTAATTTCATTATTTTTACTTCTTTTCTAAAAATTATACCGATTATTTTTTTAAATTTTTATTTTTTTTTTTAATTTTTTTTTTCAAAAAAGTCATTTTAATATCTAAAATTTCTTTTTTTTCCCAAAAACAATTTTTTTTTGTAAACTTAAGTTTTTTCTCTCATTTCTAATTTTTGGTAAATTTTTCTAGTTTTGGTAAGAATTTTATTTTTCGTTAAAAACTCGTGGGAAAGATTGCTAAATAAAAATGTGATTTACATGATTATCTTATGAGTGGAGAAACTCTTTTGGGTTATTGTAGTCAAAAAAGTCGTAGTCAAAACCAGGCCCAAAGGGCCATCCATTTTGCGCTTCTAAATTTTTTTTTTAATTATTTCTATTCTAAAATGTCTAAAAAGTATATTTTTTTCGTGTTTTTTCATAGATACATTTGTTTAGAAATGTTTGTCTAAAAACTCATTTTCATTATTAAAAATTTATTTAAAAAAAATTGATTTCTCTATAAAATCTTTGGTACATATGTATGTTTTCCGTGATCCAGATCCAGATCCAGTCGAAACATGTAATAGTGAAAACCAGCCGATAAAGTCATACTAATTGATGCCCACCACCGCTCTAAAGGGTTATCCATTATGCGCTTGGGAGAGTAAAGTCAAGCACAAGACTGGGCCACATGCTAAACACGCTCCTTGTTATGATGACATTGCGCGGGAAATCTCGGGGACGCCTAGTTTTGAGATTCGGCGATGTGGCTTTTTGGGGCAAGTTTTTAATTTGATAGTGGAAACAATACTATTCAAACAACAAAAAAGTTTATGAAGGGGAAGGGTATGCGCAAAAAACAACTAAAATGAAATATGACGGAAGGCAAGTGAAAAAACCTTCGAAAACTCCCATTTTTCGATATTCGTACTAGGTATTTTCTAGACAAATTTTATAAGATACGCGACTGGAATTACCGAAAATCATAGAAAAGTTGAACGAAATTGTTGCAGAAAACGATATTTTAGAAGTAGAATTGATATACAAAATCGTTTGTAGTAATTCTAAAGTCATTTCAAATACTAGGGAATATAATCAAAAACGTATCCATACAATAAGAAGAAGGTATTGAAAAAGTGTTATAAATTTCTTAAAATCCACTAAAATTCATAATACTCAAAAAACTGTATAATGAGTAACAATAAACTTTAGTCAAATGATATACGGACCCACCATAAACCACCATTTCGGACAAAACTTTCATTGGCATGCAAAAAAAAAACTTCCAAAAACGATAAATTAAAAAGCAAAAATTAAGCAAATGTCAAAGAAAACTACATAAATAGTTTTTCGAACGCTGAAGTAAGCAAAGCAAACAAACAACAAACAAAGAACCCACGAATACATCTAAACTCAACTGAAAGTCATACAAATCTTACATTCATACATGCAAATAAGCAAATAAATATTTTTCGATGTGCATTCATTTATTTTACTAACCAATAAAGAATAAAATATTATTTTCTTTCGAATTTTCCTACACCTGAAATAGAATATACATACGTACATATATACATACATACATACAAACATTGAAGAATTCTCCTCAAAGTACATAAATGAATAGTTAAATTACCAAACCAACGAGAGAAATAACTGACAAACATGTTTGAAAATTGAAGTGATTTAATAAATAAAGAGAATGTAATGATTGTAAACAATATTGAATAAAACAGTTATACATATGTAGTACATACATTCATATATGGAAAATGTAGATCGATATGCATATAACAGCGTAGTTTGAAGTAAACCAGAAAATATGCGATTAACAGCGAATGTAGAAACTTTAAAACCGATTTTAAACGCATACGAATACAAACCTACAAGTCTAGAAAAAAAAAGGAAAAATACTGTGAGCATTAGGGTGGTTCTAAAAAAATATGAACATGATGGAGTAACCCTTTATTTATACCTTCTACGTACAAAATAAAGACGTCCACGAAGGTTGATTTTTTTTCTTTAAACCGCGAAAATTCAACAAAATGTTTTACTTTGACTAGCCATAAATCAGCGAAAATGTTATAAATTTATCAGATTTCAAATGCAAAAATTTTTTTCAATGTTTGAGATTTTTGAAAAAATTTAAATCGCTTCAACCCTGGCATCGACGACTAAAAATTGGTTTGAAATTTTGAAATTTTAAAATTTTCGTGCAATTTTTCGCCCATACAAAATTTTGATGTTAATAATTTAAGTACAACCCTAATCAGCATGTATGTAGGTGTATGTATGTACAATATTTAGCGATACTATGTACTTGTATAGACTGATTGCGTGTTCATTGGAAAACTAAAACCCTAAACTAAAAGTCGAATCAAATCAAAGGAAAAAATAAAGTTAAGTAATGATACATAAATGAAGAACATGCAGCCATAAAATTTATTAAAATTGTGCTGCATCGGTTAAAATAACAAACTACTTGCATGTATAAAAGCGAAAGTGTACGATTAGCGATCTCTTCTTGCTTGCTGAATCAGCCGAGTTACGAAGAAAAATATTAAATAATTTCAAATAAATACAAAATTCATGAAGTGAAAGACAAAACTACGATTAGTGCTAGTATCTCGCATGTGGCCATTGTGGATACATTTATCGCTGAAATGAGTACTCACGGAGCTACAAGACAAAGCCAAAAAGTAATTTAATTGACTAAGAAAGTTAAGAAAGTTAGGTAATCTCAGAGGTTTTTGTATCTTAAAACTTCTCTTCAAACGATTTTATGTCGACTTGGGCAGAGATAAAAAACACTTCACAAATTGCCTTTCTCCTTTGCAAATTTACGCCAATTATCCATTACAGATGCGGGTATACCCTTCTGCTCTAGATGCTTCTTCTTTTTTTCACCAGAGCGTCATCATCCAGCCCACTGCAATCTTTGTGCTTTCAAATCGCTCAACTTTAACTATATGAATAACAATCTAGTACAGTTCGTCATTCCATCGTAGAATAATTCTCTCGATATACTGGTAGAGCGTGATTTTTGTTCGCCGAGAAATGACCCCGCTTTTCAATTGCCTTCCGAGCCGAAGGTATCAAAAGTTATTCTTCGCTTGATGTCCAGGCTGATTTCCTTTGGTACTGTTAATGCTGAATCCTAAGAAAACAAAGCCCTTCCCGACTTCAAAATTATAGCTGCCAACAGCGACTTCTGTCTCAATATAGTATGTCTGAATACCCATTGTTTGTTGCCAGAAGGTAAGTACTTTGTCTTGTCTTCATTAATCGCTCGACCAACCTGTGTTTTCCTCCTTTTCCCACCTGGAAAATGTTGCGCTCACGGACTAGAAGCACCGTACTTTTACTTTACACCAGATATCACATATATCAGAATATCAAATAGAAGAAATGGCGTCATAGACGCAGTTTATCTTCGTATCGTATTAAAAGCGGCTTTAATATCGATAAAAATTTAGTGTGTGAAACATTGTAAAAAACTGGTCACTGAAAAGGCCCAGCCAGTTGGTTCAAGAATATCTTTAGTCTTTCTTAGGACTGGACAAAGTTAAATGAGATTCGGAGAGGTGTGGTAGGAGCTCAAAAGCTTTTACCAATTTAATTTTACTACTTATACTTCAGGCTAAAAATTTAGCCTTTTTAATCATTTAATTCTTGTTAATAGCTCCGTGAATAAATAAAAGTTGCCAAATGAGAAAAATATTACAAGATGTAGAACAATTTTTTGTTAAATAAAAAATTCCAATTAGCGTAAAAAAAGGTTCAACTAACTACATACATAAGAGTACAGATGGAGGAGACTCGCTGCCACTATACAAGGGAAAAGAAGCGAAAAACTCATAAAGCTTACATGACACTCACAACATATTACTGGCCTATCAAATACATAAACATATACATAGATTTGTATGTCATCAGGCCACATTAATAACTTGCCACCTAATAATGCTGCTACTAATGTTATAAAAAAGAAATAAGATTGTGTTATTTGTTTGCGAAATTCTTCTATTGAATTCATTTATTGTTGGAAAGATCAACAAAATTGTTTGTTTGATTGCTCATAAGTTTTTTGAAAGTTAGTACGGTTTAAATGTAAAGTTTTAATACTTAATTAAGCAAAAAAAAATAAATTAAATGAAAATGTAAAATATATATGCTTAGGCTTGTTTTAATATATATTAGATCAGTTGTAAAATGTGTTTAAGTGTGTGTGTGATAATTTAGGGCATCAGTAAAGAGGAACGTTTTTTTATATTAGACGTATTAAAAGAAAGAAATAACATTGATACTACGAGAATTCGCTCAAAACTTGAAACTGTGTAATAAGGATATAACTATTATATAATAAAAAAAAAATAAAATGGAAAATTGGATTTTTGTACTCCATTGCGCCATTTGTTGGTGTAGTGATAGCTATGTTCAAAAAAAAAGATTATTATTATTTTTAACGCCCAACTTGAACTTCTAAAATCAGTTGAAAACAATAAGTTCTTTTCTCAAAGTCGTTGGATGAAACCACTTCGAAACATTTTTTGTTTCTAGCTGTACTAAAATCTTGATTGCAAGAAATAAAGTCGGTTTTTTAGGATTGAAATGGCATATCTCTGGGGCTTCACAGAGAATATGTTTTAAAATTTTATCGTCTTCAAGGCAGAGTCTGCATTCCAACTCTGGGATGACACATAGTTGATTGAGACGAATCAGGTACCCAAAGACTAGTCTGATATCTTTCCTATTTAATAATATAATGTCCTTTATGTTGAAAGGGTAGCTGAAGAGCTTGACCTGCCTGTATCCCCAGCCTCGCTAATTATGGTGTTCGAAAAGGACCAAGTGAGAGGAAAAAATATCTGCGACCCTTCTGCATTTTTTCTGCCAGAATTTGAAGCGTCCTAAGGCAGTCTTTGGCAGGTTTGGAGCTTATCAACCAGTTCAAGAAGGTGTCACTTTAAGTTTTTGCGCGAACAATATCCTACCAGCCTAATGTACCAAATGCACTTGCAGTGCCCAAAAACAACAAACAAAAGCAGGCACAAAAAGGTGACGGCGGACAACAAAAGTGTCGCGATATGATTTTTCTATTTTTTCGATATCGTTTTGGCGCCCTAATGGAGACATTTTCCAAATGTTTTAGCACACCACCGCCAAACAGCCACTTTGCTCTTCAAGCTGAGCTTTAATCAACACAATTAGCTGCCGGTAGAGTTCGCTCCTAACGGTTGGAGCGAAAAGAAATAACGGTAAAACGTATAAAAATACAAAAGAAAACTTTGTTGCGACAAAGGCTCTGATGACTGCTTGGCTAAGAAAGATAACTAGAAAGGCGCTCCTCGAGCTCTTCTCATAGTTAAGCGCAGTTTATGATTGTTAAAACTTCAGCCTGAAACTCCGCGGTCAATCTGCCAATGGGAATTGCGAATTTGGCACCGAGTCAATAGATTCCTGCACCTGCTTTGCCCTTCAGTGAACATATGAACCTGCGATCAAGGACAGGCAGTTTATTTTCCAAATCTTCGCGATTAGGGATTTTCAGCCAGCCCATAGTTGTGCCAGAGTTAAGCAGCTCTCTCACCGCGGAATGACTTGGGTGGTTACCGAGCGAGGGTTGCTCTTGCAGAAATCGAACCATTAATGTCTAGGTTTTTAGTTTTATTTGTGACTGCCTAGATCTAACAGAAATCTTAAGTGCTTCCAAGTAATGGAACTTTTGCAATGCATATGTATGTAGTTGTCTGCGTCAGCGGACATTATAATCCTTGTGCAGCCAATGACTTTTGAGATAAAGAACTAGCGACAATCAGAATATTTTTGTATTTATTTCATTGAAAAAGCTTTCGAGAATCGAGAGAAAAATGTGGGAATAATGCAAATTGGGTTTTTTTTTTTTTTAATTTGCAGATATATTTACCATGTACGTATTGATTTAAAATTTTGCTAAAAACTGTCAACAAATTATTGAAAATCTTTGAAAAAATGCTAACCAAAAAACTCAGGTCTTTATTTTGAGTAACCTTTCATTCATATAATAAGCGATGAATTTCTGACTCATAAATGCGAATCAAATTATACTCGTAATCAATATTATTGTTTAACTGAATTAAATGCGAAAGCTGCTACTTTTTGTGCATAAACTGGAAAAACTGAACCGAAAATATAAATGCCAAATAAGTTTTTATACCTATTGTAGTTTAATTATTATTTAAGGCATAAAAACTATTTGTATATGTAAGTCCTTTCGTCTAATGTGTAATAATTTTGTTTTGATGCCAAAGATATTTACATACATACATGTGTATTTATAAATCTAAGTTAAGTGTTTGCTGTCTGCAATTTAATAAATTAAAAAAAAAACGAAGTAGAAAAACAATCTATTCAGTGTTTTATAGTTAAGTAAAAAAGAAGATAAGTTTTTCATTTAGTTATTGCAATTTAAATGTAAAGAAATACATACATACACATATGCTTTAAACAATTTAAAATATGTTTTTGTTGTAATATTTGTAATATCTAAGCAAACATAGCAAGTGAAGGTAAAGAAAAAAGAAACATTTTTATGAATTCTGTACATTTATAATCAAAGTAGAGTAGCCAAAACTGAATGAAAGAATGACATTAGAATTAATAAACAAAACAAACAATGCAAAACAATAAAAAGAAAAAATACAAGAAAATATTCCAAATCAAAGCAATCTGGTATTACAAGCTGTTCTTGCGATTAATTATGCATTTGATGAGCATTAAAAGAAGCAAACTTATGTTTATATAGAACTGTATGTTCTACATAGAGAATAGCAAAAAAAAAAAAATAAAATACAATACATACATACTTTTGTTCATATGTATACAGATCGTTTGCATTTACATGTATAATCGCAATACTTTTACTAACTGTAAATTATTTCTTCATTCTATTTCATTGCCACCTTTTTTATAATTTTATGTTCCACACAACATCAACTCTCAAATACATACCTACATATAGTATATACAAGTACGTACATATATGATATAGAAATCCTCTAGTATTAAATATTGACATACATAAAATATTTTAATATTTATTAGCATAGTTTTACAACTACTAAATTTTGTCTTTATTGAAAAATAAAATGTTAAATTAATATTATAATGGATAATTAAAAACATACATACATGCATACGAATGAAATAGTTACGTATAAATGATAGTGTTATAATTTGGTTTTAATATAATGGTAAATGATGTAATTGTATGATGAAATAACAATCATAAAGTTGACGATAAAGCATATAAACTTGCATATTATTAATAAAATAAATAAATATCTTAATTGTGTTGAATTTGGCTTTGCGTGGTTTTGGGTCAATAGCAAGTAAGTATTGTTTCAGGAAGAATCTAAAACTTTTTAGGTAATAAATTTTTAGAGCATAAATAAAATATTTAATGAAAGTCTCTAAATGTTTCTACAACAAACTATTAAGTAGGTTATTGTTTTGAGCTTCAAAAATAGTAGGAAGTTCGCGCCAATTTCTATTTTTTTATTATTATAATCTACATACATATTTATATTACTTTTTTTTCTAAATGTGGCAGAACATTATTTAATTTGAAGAAGGGCAGGTAGCTTATTGCCTGGCTTAACATATAGGATACTTTTTTCTGATAGGTGGACCAGATACCGAGGTATTTGAATTCAATCCCATACTCATGGAGAAAAGTAGGGGTTATTGGAAAAGGGGCGTGGCGCCTTCAAATCATACTGAGACTTTTACCTACCTGTAAACACATATCGTTACCTTAATTCAGAGAGACCCTAACCAACACTTTTTTCGAAACTGCCTTTTTCACAGATTATGGCAGGATGTATTAAAATACGCCTTCAATAAAATTCTTAAAACAACACTCAAAAACATAAAAAAAACATTAAAATCACTTCGGGCATTTAGGAGGGGTTCACTCACAAACACACGTACCGAAGAAGTATATTTCGTAATTCACGAAGGCCCTAACCAACAAATTTTTATTTTACAGGAGAATCAAAAAACATTATAAAACAAGTAAGAAAGTCTAAGTTCGGGCGGAGCCGAACATTAAATACCCGGCGCAAGTATTAAATATATGTTTCTTCACCTTTCCGAAACCTACCGCTAGATGGTAAGCCGGGGTGTATCAATTTTGAGTAAATTAGCGTCCTTCAATTTCGAAATATTGAAGTTTCAAGCATTTCTGAAATTTACCGTTATATGAAAAGCGGCCGTAATTTTAGTCCGATTTCAATAATTTTCAACGCTTTGCTTNTCGCAGTTTTCGTATTTCCGAAAATTGCCGTTATATGGGATGTGGGCGTGGTTATTGTCCGATTTTAAAAATTTTTATATAGGCTTGTTGTACAATTTTATCAACGACGCCAATGAATGTACATATAGTTGTACCTTAGCCACTCCCATCGACATACGATTCATTCTTAAATATGTACATGAGGATGTCTGGAGATGCATAAATAGTATTAGAAATGTATGTTCAAAATCCGAACTGGTACAGTTGTACCATCTCACAGAAGCGTTTAATTAATAATTGCGAATACGAATTCAAAAAGCCATCCATATAGAGTTTTATGAAGATCTATTAAATTCTTATATTTTTATAACCGCCATATTGGGTTCATCATTTTGAATTTTTGAAAATTGAGTTTAGATTCGCAATCAAGGACGCCAAAAACAATAGAGAGTGTAACTGAAAGTTAACAGTTTCTCGTATCCTAGGAGTTATTAATTTTGGCCAAAATATCGAGCTCCTGGCCCACTGTGGACCGGTGTATTCTTGTTTCAAAAAATTCAAGATGTTGGTTGATAACAGCAGTGCAGTTAACTGGTTTATTTAACTACCCGTAAAAAGGCAGCCATACGACTTAGACGAGTCTTTTCTTCTTGACAAGTTTTAAAGTTTTCAAATTACCTTTACATTTATTTATTTAAAAGCACGACCTTGCTGGATATGCATATAATACTGATAGTACTTCTCTTTTCATTTCACAATTCATTCGTTTGATGGATTGGCCTGAGTGCAAAAAACGTCGTCAATTTCCTCTAATTTTGTTAGTCGAAAGGGGGCTTTGCTTTAAATTGCCTATGAAAACGCATAGCAGCTGCTGTTGGTAAGAGCTATTACGCGCTTTATTTCCAGGCTGACATTATTGGCAAGCATTTTTATGGAACTTAGATAAACAAAGACCTTCACTAGCCAACTCGTATCATATCTTCCAACATCGCCTCACCGCCCTTCAGTACTTAGATACTGAATTCAGAGTGTACCCACGTAGTAATATGGCTCTCGAAGATGACCAACTGACACCACAGAATGGTTGCGGTCCCAAAACGACAGTTAACGATTCATCCAATGCCAACTCGCCAGAAACCCCATTGCCTTCGATCTAACAATGGCCTGTTAACCAGAACAGTGTTACCGCTGCCAAAATGTGTAGCATGTGAAATCAATCTCTAACCAGATGGGATCTCATCATACTGCCCCGAAGTGCCCAGTTAGCTGCTGGGCTATCTGAAAAGATAAATAGAAAGTCGTAGAGAAGATTATGTAAGATTGCCTTAAGCCCATGGGAATCGCGAGTTTGGTGTCAGGTCCATGAATACCTACACCTGCTATTTCCCCATTCTTAAACCGGCTGTGTACCAATGCACGCGTCTAGGATCAAGGACAGGTCCCCTCTTTGTACAATCTTCGCGCTCGCAGATTTTTACAAAGTACAGAGTACATCCTAGCGATTGCTCCAAAGACGCAGTTAAGCGAGTTCTTATTAAGCCAGTGTCGGAGAGACATGTCAATTTTCGCAGCTAGTAGAGATGTGATATACGGAATTGCATTTTCCCACACCCACGGATGTATAAGACATAATCGGAGGGATGATGATGCGGTAAAATCATTCTATTAGCCTTGAGTGCAATCCCCATGTTCTTCTAAAAAGTTTTCTGTCTCTTCAAGCGACTGATGTCCATTCCCGAAAGCTCATCGGGAGTATGAAAGAAGTGCGACCCAATGGGCTTAAACCTTAGGATCGCAAAGGCAGGGCACCAGAGCAGCAGGTATTGAGATGATTCCACCTCCTCATCCATCTCCATGCAGCTGGTGGAATAAGGGTTTCAATGACATTCAGCCTTACGGCAGGCTTACTTATTTCACAATCAGTAAGTACTCCCACCAATAAGAAGAGATGTAACTTGCTCAGTGTCAAGAGCTCCCCAGACCGCTTCCGGTCTACATGTGGCCAGAAGGATTTTACCCTCTTGCATTCCCAAGGTCATCGCCCAGCGCTCGCTAAACTGACTAAACGCCCATCTGTCCACAAGTAGACCACACGCGGTCAGGGGAGCTCCCAGACCTTCTCTATCCGGAAGTAATTCCTCAAGTATTCCCTGTCTTACCAGCTCATCGACCACGCAGTTTCCAGCGATTTCGCTGTGACACGGAACCCAAATGAGCTTAATATCGAAGTAATCCGAAACACCGTTCTCGAACACACCGTCAAGGAGCCAAGAGCCTTGATAGCTGCTTGACTGTCGGAATTAATATAGTGAAAGGTGTTACCCGAGAAAGCAACCAATCCGAAGCCTCTTTTATTACGGCCAACTCTGCTCGGAAGACTGATGGAGAGTTCTTCACTGAAGACACCTTCACCTCCGAGTGAGGCCTTAATGTCGCTTCAGAAGGTTAGATTTAAGCGCTTCTATAAAGCCTGTTTTCTACAACTTTGCCTTCGGAGAATTCATCGTTATGTTTATTTTATTAATAATACATAAAATGTACATTCAATTTTCACTTGATTGAATTTTATGGCAAAAGTTATGACCATTGAGAAAAGCTGCTGCGGACAGAAGAATTCATTAGTGGTCAACTAGTATGACTTCCGGCAAGTGCACTCACAATCAGTTATTTATGAATTGGTAGTTGTGTGGCCAAGTGAGCAGCGGCAGCTAGTGGCTTATGGCAACCGAAGAAGTGGAAACCACAGCAGCAAGCCACAGGACGTTTGCGTTAGTCTGAGTGTGGGGGTACTTGTATTGTACTTGCACATACGTACATATACAGTCACTGACCGTTCACTGCCAATCACAATCGCTATGTGTACCGAAAATGCTTGCAATGAATGGAGTGATTTTAGTGCGGAAAATAAAAGTAAATGCTGTGCTTACATTCGTACAGTTGAGCACTTCATAAAAAAATAGGTTAAATGGGCGTGAAATGGGCGCTTGAGGTAGTAAAACAAAGAGCTGCTTGTCGTGGATGGTGGATATGGAAGATGGTAGATGTAGCTTTTTGGCCAAATGGCCACTTTCTAGTTGCCGCTATAGCCGTACCTCAGCCAACGCTGGAGAATTCGAAATGAGCGGAAATGCGTTGCGAAGCTGTGTTAAATACCATCGCAGCAGAGTAGGATGGGCAAGCCTGCGAGTGAGCGTAAATTACATTTAGTACTAACAAAATATGTACGTATGTAAGCTGACCGCTGGGTGGGGTTCCCGCGCTGCTCCATTTGGTTTATACATACATATAAATTATACAAGCAAAGCTACAAGATACACAACAAAGTGATAAGAATACACGAGATCATAGAATGAGACTTATATTTCTTCATAAATACTTCAGCGAAAAGAAAAATCTAAGCGTGAAAGAAATGAATTCGGGCACAGCCCAAGAACTTAACAACCTGCAAACGAGCAGCTAAACATTGAGGTATTTATGTATATAACTATTTAAATGTATCTATAAATATGCAAAATGAAATAAAAATCTCGGCAAGCATCTCAACGTGACATGTGGATGCTGTGAGCGCGAGCGATGTGCTGCTGCTGACCGAAAATAACTCCGCTCATTTCATTCGCCATTTCGTGTAAGTATCTGTTAGATTTTGACGCGTGCACACTCTCTTGTTGCACGCACACATCCAACTAAGATTCCCACTCGCACTCCCACTCTCGCATACACTTGAATGCTAGCGCCTCTTCGTGTGCTCTTCTTCGCGTGCGCCTCTTTTGCGCTCGCTTCGTTTGCATGTGTATCAGTATTTTAAGCGCCAAATTCGGTATGCATACTTTGAGGCGCCGAACCCTTGGGAAAAAAAGCTTACGCTATTTTATGGAGCTTTTGTAGAAGCTAATAAGCTTTTGTGTGTAAACTTTTAGTAATGCTTGATGAAAGAGATAACTGCAGCACAAGAATTTCCCCTACGAAAGGGGAACAACGTACCTATGCAGCACGCTACGTCTATCTCTTTCTTTCGGTCATGCGCTGGAGGTAAAGTGTACATAGCATTCAGTTTCTCCTGTTGGTCGCTGACCTAAAAGCTTCTTTGTTTGGTTATAGTTTTTGTATGCTTTCCAGTGCTTTTTCAGTAATGTATGTATATAGCTTAAGTCGCTTTTATGTTGGGGCTTTACTTGTTACTTCAGCATGCGCTGGTGTATTGTTGATTCCAATTTGGTCTTGGTTTTGTAGCATAATTGGTTTCGGTTAAAGACATCTATTGATTTTCTTGTAGAGCGCACGGTTTAAAGAAGGCGTATATTATTCGATCAAAGCTTGTATTTATTGATTTCTATGTCAATATTTTTTTTGCTACTACAAATTTTTCATATGTAATGCCGAATTTCCACTAGGCATTAAAATTACAAAAAAATTTATGCAATCTAAGAATTGTTACGTGGAAGCAGACATAATGATTATTTTTTATGAATGTAATGACCCGGGTATTTTCTAATGCCATTCTATTGTCATTCATAATTTTGTCATTTAATGCCTAGTGGAAATTCATCATAATACGTGCCGAAACGCGTATTATCAGACACAATTCTGCAATTTATCCCTTTCAGTTTGAATTCAAAGTGACTTTGGTTGTAATTCACTCGACAGTGATGCAAAATCTGCCTGTATGATTGAAATTTTTGCTTATCGCCCATAAAACGTGATTAGTTACATACCTACAAACATATCTAAGTATGAATACATGCATAATTTAGTTCTTCCACCCTCAGCTTCTGACTTATTCCACTTCACTACTATGCACCTAGAAAATAGTACTAGTACTTGTATACACACACACACACACACTGCTGTATGCGAAGCTATAACACCACTATTTACCATTCAAACTTTAAACAAAATTTATCACTTTCCAAAGTTGCAAAACAAAAACAAAAGGAAAATAGAAAAAAAAAACACACAAACGCCCATACTTGCATCTTTCGTATAAGTAAATTAACCGCGAAAGCATAGCAAAAAGGTTAATGTCCTCTCGCTTGAGCTGCAGGCGAATTCATAGAGTAAGTTTTGTTGCACAACTGCAAGGCGCATGCTTGGTGTTTGTGAGGGGGAAAAGGCAAACTAAACTACCAGTAAATGCATAGTTACATAAATACATTCATACATACACAAGCATATAAATCCTTATAAAGTAGTAGTAAATATACCAGCGCGTAGTTTTCTTGCGAGTGCAAATATATATGTATATGTATGTAAACGTTGCCAACTTTCAGGCGTTAAAGCTAGATATCCACAAAACAGCTAGGCACTTTTGTTTGATTTATGAGATAGCTTTGGTCGAGCAGTTTCACTTTTATCTTTGCTAATTACAAAAGAATTATTTATGCAAGAAATTATGAAAGACAAATAGCTTAGGTTTGGAAGATAGATCGAATTTTTTTTTGGCTAAGAATATTTAGGTAAGTGCAAGGCTAAGAAATCCGCAGTAGCTTGAAAAGTTCTTTAATATTTTGCACTCCTTGTCTGAATTCAAATTGCACTCCCATAGTGTTCCACCTCCTTATCCAGCTAAAATTTATGCCAATTCATACACATAGACTGCCGGCAAAAAGTATTGGCATGGCGAGTTTTTCACAATATATGCAAACATTTTTTTTTCTAATATTTTTCCGCCAATTTTTTTTTTTAAAACATGGTTCATTCTAAAACAAAAAACATAAAAATATAATTCCTAAACTTTGTGCAAAACTCGCGAAAATTCAGCAAATTTTCATGCAAATTTTCAACTTTTTATTCGGATTTTTAGAATTCCAGTCTAATTAAACGCAATCACTTATTTTAATGAAATATAACAATATGCGCGTCAAAAGCAGCAGGTGAACAGGTTTATTACGCAATAGTTTTGTAGAGGATGTCGCCTGTTTAAGAACTCAAATTCAATTAAAGTAAAGTGGAATATCTTTTGTCTTTATAGAAAAGTTAAATGAAATATACCAATGAGATATTGATAAGAAACAAGTGGCGAGTTTTGATTTTTATATTCAGTATAAAAACGGCCTCAAGCTCAATGCAATTGTTGAATATAATTGTTATAAGACCATAAATAACAAAAATAAATATTAAAAAAAAATTCAAAGTCGAAGATGTGCATCGCAAGATTTTCTTCCTATCAAATACAAAATTGCAGAAAAATCATTCTTGCAGTTTCAGTCATTGAAATCTTTTATTATTTTTTTACAAAACTGATTTATTATACGTACTTACATATTCTACTTTTTTATCTGCCAGTATTAGTCTTCGACGATAATTTTCCAAGAAATGTGCATAGCAAGATGGAACTTGAAAGCCTTAGGACATGATCGAAACAAAAAAAGACACCAAACTATGCGAGTAGAAAGATGATTTCTTTGCAAATTTGCGTTATGTGCTTATTCCAAATATAGATAGAAGGGCCTGTTCCCTTGTTCTTTTCATTGGATTTGTGATGGATCTCCAGGCTGATGCTATTTCCGGATTTAATGGTGGAACTTAAAACGCGTAGACTTTTGGTTGGTTACCAAGAGTTCTTGTTTTCGCTCACCGCTTTACTAGCCTCTTTTGCTTCCTACTCTTAGTCGGAAAAAGTTGTGCTTAAGACATTTGTCGAAATTCTTACAAAATCCTTAACGACGCGGAGAACTTATTTTCAAATTGGACTAAGCTGAAGGTTGTCTTCAACGTCATTCTACATAGAGTATGAGTTTTGCGAAACTTTAAAGTTTAGACATGGCTTGACGAATGGTGCAAATCCAGTGACTAAAAACTATAAAAATCTTTTGGTAGGAGACCATAACTTTATTAAGAATATATAAGAGAAAAGTATCCTGTCTCGTAAATGTTTGAACTCAAAGTGGTTAAAGTGAAAAGTAAACAAACGGATTTTAAGCTTAGCTAAAATGTTATGTAAAACAAATCTCTCCACTTTTGCATTCAGTCATTCAACTTTCAAATATTTCTAAACAAATTTCATGCTTTGTTCCTGCTAAGTATGTTCCTTTTTACAAGTTGTCAGCAATATAATTATCTTGTTTTAGTGTGCAAATTTCAATAGTGAACAATTCACATCTTTTGTTTCTTGCAAGTTAAGTGTTGACTTGCATGCAAACATGGATATATATGTTATGAGATACAAAGGGATTTGCACATACTGCATTTCTATATTTTTTGTTCGTTTAGTATTTGTAGAACTATTGTCTTCAATTTGTATCACTGCGTGCATTATAGAAGTTTCAAATATACAGGGTGATGCAAAACTTTGACAGCATTAATATGTGACATATTGATATTATTTTAAATATTTTTTTTAGACAATTGGCACTACAGGCTTTAGCAAACGTAGTCATGAATTAGATGTGGTTTTAACAGGACGGTGTTACTCACAACGCATGAAGCAATCTCCCTATTGCGAGCATCCGCTGTCTTATTGAATCACCCTATATGTAGGTAGGTATATAGTATTGTACATATGTAAATATGTAGGTACGAATGTCTGCGGATATCAGTGTAATTTCGCGTCTGTGCGTACTTTTATTTAGGTTAGTGATGTTAATGCTGCTTATTTGAAGTTTTGACGAAACATGTGTTAAAACATACATACATACATATATCCACCTACATATGCATGTGTGTATATGTCCATATATTGTTTAACAAGTTTAGTGGGAGTTGCCGGAACACAAATGCCTACTTCTGCGCAGATGTTTGTACTAGAGCTTCAAATTAATCTCCTTACAAATGGAAGTTTAAAACTCCTTCCAACGTTGAGTTTAAGAAAATGCTTATATGCATCTAAACCCGAGCAATGGCAAAGATAAAAAGTTTTTGAAAAAAAAAACGAAGGATGTGACTATCGGTAATTTTGCAAAATTTTCATTAGCAACTAAAACACAAAAATTATCACAGAACGATGAGGAAAACTTCAACTAAAAAGTGCAAAGTCGAAATATTATTTTTTGATTCTCTTAACATCCTGTAACTTGTATGAAGTAGTATTTCAAGCTATATTTTAGTTCCAATTTATTTTGCATTCAAAAAATTTAATTGAGTTCTCACAAGGGTCTATAATTTTCCAACAAACCCAGAAAATATAAAATCTAAATCGAACTAAAAGGAAATGTGCGTATATTTTGGGGTGACTTTGCGACGCATAAGCGGATAAATAGTAGGCATATGCTTTGTGATCACACTAGCAGGACCATAAACAATGCATCGTAGACCGTAAAGGCCACAATTTGTTATGGATGAATATACAGAAATAATTACACTCATGGTGATTATTGTGATAATACCCTGCAGAAAAAAAAATTATCAATTGATTAAAATAACTAACTTCTAGTTAGCTTTTTTGCGGGATTTCGATAGATAACTAACTTTTAATAGGCTATGATAAAACCAACTTTAAGATAATTGCAAGTCGTGCAGGAGTCATTCAGGCATTATAGGGAGTTTATTTTCTTTACAATTCGAAAACTACTTTCAATACAATACAGGACAAATAAAATAAAGGTCGAAATTTTTTATTATTATATTAATGTTAAATCTGATCGAATTCAAATATGAGACCACACACAAAAGAACATGTAAACAAATATGTAATGTTAAATAAAATAAGTAAACAAATACAAATTTAAAAAAATTAATTTTTTTTTTATTGATAGCTTATGTCCAAAAGTAGTTAGCTACAAGTTAGTTGATATCTATTGGAGAGGACACCAGTTCTCACTATTTTGGGGCCATCGCCAAAGAAAATAGTTAATAAATAGTTACAACTAGCCGACTGCTAGTTAGTCAATAGTTAGCTACAAACTAATCCCATTTCCTGCAGGGTATTGACAAAATTAAGTTGATAGGCGGCTAAATAATACTCACCATGGTACCCTTATTCTTTGCATACTTTGCGGCTGAATTCGCCGCATGTTTTTCTCTGAGTTTGTTAGTGAGGCCTGAGTAATATCGTAAATTATGTTTAGTAGCGGCGTGTAACGTTACTGCTTACGTTTATCATATCCATTTTATCGTATTGTTTGCACTTCACATTGCGTTGTGCCGGCATTGCCGTAGCGGCTTTAGTATCAATTATTTGCCTATATTGTAGGTATATATGTATGTATATACATTTGTACTGAGAGCCAAACAAAGAGTTGCCACTTTGTTGTAATTTTCAATCAAAATTGCTTCATTTTATTAATTTTTTTTTTTAGAAATAATTCGCTTTTTCAAAGATTAGTTAAAATAAAAACTAAATGCCAGATCTAAAAAAAAAAAACGAAAAACTATCTAGGCAAGGTTCATAAAAATTTCTTTTCTTTGATTAAAAGTCCGTGGTACTGCGTTCATTTTCTGAATTTTTTCATTAAATCGCGTTTTTTGGTCTCATCATAAAATCACATTTGGCCCTTTAAATGCTCATAATTTTACTAGAGTTGGGTGAGCTTTTTGAAGATTTGTTTTTGTGACCAAAAAATCTTAAAACTCGCCAAACTTCAGCGGTGTTAAGCATTTTTGCCATTCAAGGCATAGAATTTTTATTTAGCATATTTTTTTTATATGTAGAAAAAGAGCAACACCTTCCATAAAAAAAAAATAATAATAAAATTAGCAAAAATCAACGACAAGTACTAGATACTTCAAACTTGCACTTCCACACCACTTATTCTTCCGATTTTTTTTTTTTTTATACAACCCCTTCATTTAAATAGTTATGGTGCAAATTTGCGTACCCGCATTCATGTTTTCGCAGGAATCGAAAATTTTAAATTTTCCTATAGAATTTGTAAACAAAAACTTAACATTTTCGATTCGTACGAAAAGCAGAATTCGGCCCACTATTTAGTGTAATGTATACTTAGCTCTAAACAACTTATAATAAATGAAGTAATAAGTTGCGTTTTGGCGCTAGGTACATACAGTGGCGGTCAAAAATGGTGTTTCGGTTTTAATATTTACAATGTTTTCAAACTAAAATGTTTTTTGGATAGTTTTTTTTATAAAAATATGGTTCATCCTTTAACGAAAACTATATAAATCACACCTTCAAACTTTATACAGAACTTGAAAAATTCCAAAAATATGTATCTAAATTTTAAACTTTTTAACCAGAAGTTTTAGAAATTTTTTGGGTATGCAGTTAAGAGGCTTATAAAATTTTAGTAAAGTAAATTCAAGTTTTGAGCGCCTAAAAATCGCATTGATTTTTGATATTTTTTTTTTTTGTTGATGGCTTTGGTTTTCAACGTTCCTCGTGAATTTGCTCGCGGAGTACTTTGTCTATTAATATTTATATTTGTTTGCTATAGTTAATTTAAATAATTTATAAAAACCCCAAAAATTTCCAAATAATTCACACAAGCTTACATCTTAATTATTCATTACCAAATCCACCATGGCAACTTTGTTTTCGGCATAGCCAGCAAGCAAACGAGCCATAGTAAAATACACACAGCAGCTTTGGAATGCCAGAGGCGTCAAGGGGGGTAGGGGGACAGACTATTTACGTCGCACGTAAGCAACGTTGCGTTACGTTCGGTGCTTTCATTGCGACGGCGCTTCAACCACTCACAGCAGCAGTGTCAATCCAGTCAGACTACGGTGGGTTGATTGTTTGTTTGCTAGTTGAAGTTGTTTTCAGTCTGAAACGAATTGTTGTGAGCGATGGACGGAAGAGGAACTGGCTGCGTTTAGAATATTTCAACGGATTTGTGTATTTTTTTTTGTGCATTTGTGAATTGTTGATGGGGCAAAGAGGCTAGCTAGCCATCAGCCAGTCAGTGTCAGAATCAGAGTCAATGCGGTGAAGTACAGTGACAGACAGCCACCACATAGACGGCAGGCCGGTAGATAAAATCAGATAGGCAGTGAAGCTTGAAGAGTTGAAGGTAAAAGAAGTTGGGGAGAACTGCCAAAAAGGGTGATGGCCCTCAGTGAATGCCGGTGAATTTTTTATGCACTAAATAGCGTTGAAGAATTTTGTAGCAAAAGCTTAAGGTGGAGAAATACTGTGAATTTAACGCTTTATTAATACAATTTATGTATATATATAAATAAAGTATTTTTGTGTAAAAAAAGTTATCAATAATGATAATTACCTAAAAAAATACGCGAGCAATTGTTGCGCTAGGTTTCTGCGCCTAAAAGTTTATCACGTCCGGCAAAAAGCACGCAAACGAACAGATAGAGGATTAAAGGAAGAGGATATAAAAACATAAAAACCTCAGTGCATATACATACATACATATATGTGCATACATACACACGTACAATATCTAAAGCAGACATAAAAGTCAAGTGGTGGTGGTACCTGCCGCTGTAGTGTTCGCACATGTGTGTGTATGTATGTGCAATTTTGTTTATGTGTGCGAAATTCCTGGCATATCCTTAAATAATTTTGCAACGCTTCCATACATAGATAGCGCGCCATTTGTAAGAAAAATTCGAAATATTGCAATAAGAAAATCAAAAAATCAATCAAAATTCCACATCAAGCTGAGTGCATTGGCATCTTATTTTTAAAACTTCAATAAAAAATTTATTAAAGTGGAGTGTACGAGTAAAAAATTAGTGTCAAAGAGAACGAAATAGGTTACAAAATTCTTAAAGCTCACAGAAACATTGTATGTATGTGCAGAAAAATCAAAGAAAAAGCAAAACCGACTACCAACAAACAAGGCAGCCAAATTAATAGAAGGCCAACTGCTAGACAACCAAACCGCCCCCGAAAAGCAGGCAACACATCACACCGCAAAAGGACGAAGCATCAAAGCAAAAGGATAATTTGTTAGCGTGCTTGTGCAGACATAGGGCGCCGTACAAAAAAGGAAAATAACAAAAATCTAAATAACTTAAAAAAAAAACGCGACGTGCAACGTGTCTGATCTGATAAAATCAAAGAAAGTAAGCCTTATATCTCATAGACACCAGCAATTTTAGCTAGCGTCTGCTTTAGTAGGATAACAAAAACTACAAACAAACCAAAATTAAAAGAACTCACTTTTCAAACCAAATACTCCATACCCGATTATCAGTGGAATTGTGCAGTGCATTAACGGTATACATACTTGCATAAACACATACCTACATACATATGTATGCATGTTGATGTGTTAGAGAGCACGCGAAGTGGTGGTTTATATTAGAATATTCCTTTTGTTCCTCTCGACGTTTCTGGGGCGCATTTCGGAACCGAACAAATACTTCTGGAGTAGAAAATAATACAAAGACTGCGAATTTTGTATTTTTTCACGAACAATGTAAGTATAGTTTGTCAAATGCTTTTTGTTTTTACACATAAATACATACATAATTAAATAAAATCTTCAGTACATATTTTTAGTTTAGCACAAGTTCTTTTTTTTAATTGCTTTCCGCATAATTTACTTAATTTTTCAGCACAAAAGTATTAACACTCAATACTGAAACTTTTACCTTACTTACTACATACAGTGGTCAAAAAAAATTATAGCCACACCATATATTAACAAGTTTTAACATATAAATTTTTGTTTTTTTAATTTTGGTTATTTTTTATAAAAATATAGTTCAATCTTTAACAAAACCCATTTAAATCCAAGTTTCAAACTATGTGCAACATTAAAAAAAAAATTAACAAACCAAAAAAAACAAATTTCGAGCTTTTTAATTAGATTTCTTTGAAAGATTGAGGGTATGCAGTTTTGTAGCGCATAATATGCAAGCTTGAAAAAATTCTAAATGTTGCCGTTAATTTTTTCCAATTCAAATTCTTTCTAAGAAATCCGATTAAAAATTTCGAAACTTTTACGAAAGTTGGTTAATTTTTTTCTTTAATATTGCAGAAAGTTTGAAACAGAAATGCAAATTTTTTTGTTTTTAATATTGCAAAAAGTTTGAAAATAACATTTAAAAACTTAATTTTTATACCACTGCACTATGGGTCAGAAAGGGATCAAAAGTGGCCAAAATTCAACATCTTATCGGATTGCCTTGAAACTGGTCACTCGGGGCTTCAAAACGGCTGATCCAATATGGCGGACGATATGTTCAAAATCAATCGGATTAGTTTCAACCGTGTTACTCAAGGTGGTCGCTGATTAAAGATTTGACATTAAATTTTAAAAATTCAAAATGGCGGATTATATTTTGAAAATCTATCGGATTACTTTCAACCTTGCTACTCAGGGTTTTTTGCTGATTGCGAAAACAAACTCTGAATTCCAATATTCAAAATGGTGGATTAAATATAGAGTTTTTTTTTTTTAATTTGTCTAATTTGCCTAGAACTTTTTTAGAGGCCTTTTTGAAATCAAAAACTGTAAGTTTACTATCCGATTTTATAAATTTGAAAGGCCTATTCAATATCACTTACAAAAAATTTTACGATATTCCTTAAAAATTCGCTTCTTAGAGGTTTTTTAGATTGAATATTACGAAAAGAATGTTTTAAAAATATTTTTTGGGTTTCTTTGATGACATGGAGTACCCATCAAATTTCGTTAAAATTTTCAGATTTCCTCAATTAAAGAAAGGAAGAAGAGACAAATTTCAGCGGAATTGGAGCGCTATTAGTATTTTTAGCCGCATCTTATATGGAGTCGCGACACTGTGCACCGCCCCAGAATATGCCACACAATTTCGTTATTCGTCCTGCAGAATCGGCATTGCTTTTGTCGGTAAATTTCCATTTAGTTCACTCATAAAATTTTTACATTATATTTTACCATGAGTTTCTTCTTCTTGTCTGGCCAAGGTATAGGGTGCCTCAGAAAGTTTCTTTTCACTTTGCAGATTTATCGTCAATTTCATTTTCTTATATACCAATATGTCCTGGAACATAGAGAACCCAAACTCTATTGGTTAGACCCCTTCGCTTTATTTTAGATAGATACTTGTAAAGAGAGGTGACATCTAGAAGACCTTCCTTGTTGTTAAGAATAGAACTATCTCAGTATTCCTTATGTGTATGATGATATCCTTACTTAATAGATCCACTTTATGGATAAACACCTGATAGTTTATTATATCAAATCCCACAACTGACCACTGATAATGTATTTCTTGAATAATATCCTGTGCTTTAAAAACAATTGGGCATATTTTTAGTCGAAATAAGGTAGAGTCCAAAGTGAGTTGCAGCATTTTTAATAGATATTTTATTGAAACTTATGTCAAAAGGCTGCCACTGACTTTAGAGTCGACTTCATTTTGATTATAAATATGTTCCAATCAATTAAAAAAACGGGTGGCTCATTCTGTTTCATTTCGCTTACAATTGAAAAAAGTCGAGACTCGAGTCGAGTTATTACTAAAAAATATATTTATGGCCTGATTTCTAGAAGAATATTGCACCAGCGTACGTACTTATAGGGGTCGTCATGCATGCCGATCACAGTTGCGAAAAGTGACCGGTCAGCAGTTTCAATAAAGCAATTAAACATGACTTTCTTATCGCCGTAATCGTACCGTAAATGTCCCGTGAAAGTCCCTATTACCGACCGGGGTTGGAGGCTCCTTTTGGTGAAAATTCTCAAAGTGAACTTAAAGGTATATTCGACAAACCATCAAAAAGCCAAAATGTTGAGTTATTCCTTGCGCTGGACTATTGCCTGAAATGTGGTTAAGCCCGTCAAAATCTAAGCACATTTCTGCTTTCTTTTCCGCAATCATTCTTCAAAACGAACAAAATTTACATATATACATACATTTTTACAGCAGAGCTTCGCCGCAGGGAATGGTAAATGGTCATAGAAAAAATGACTTTCGCCCCTTTTTCCAGACACTTTTTAATTACATTAAAACATCATAAAAATAAAAGTCCTTCCCCTTTGGGAAGTGTTTGTCAATTACAAGGATTCATTGAATTAAATTAAATTGCAATCATTGACAAATAAAAAAATAGTTATGAGAACCGAGGTGAAGTGAAAGTGCTACTCTAGAGGATTGCACACCTCGAAATCACACCAGAGCAAGCAATTAGTGAGTGACTGCAAAAAATCATCTACACATGTAGTAGTTGAAGAAGTACGCAAATACTTGTAAAATGCTCCTTTCAACACTTCTGCACGCAAGTACGTAATCCATCTAGCAATTGCATAATGAAAATTTCACTACAAAACAACAACATAACCCCTTACCGCATCCACAGAAGTCATCATAAATAAATAAAATGGTATACAACAACCTGCGCATAGTTCTGCAGAAGAAATAGTGCTAAAGTAGTGCAACACTGCTGAGCGAAAATATTTGCTAAGAACTTTGAAAAAAAAAAAAATGTAAAATGTCAGAAAGCTTTCACTAGCTGAATTATGCTTTCACAACAGCAGCAGTTTTTGTGGCGCTGTGGTTCGCTGCAGTTGCCTGTTGGCACACATTTATAGAAACTCCTCCGAATGGAGGATGTCACTTGCAGTTGCTCCATGAGTCACAGTGGCAAGTGTATTTGCGGCAAAAGGAAATTCAAATAAATATTAAAAAAAAAAATAGAGAAAAAAACAGAAAAAAGTGAATTAAATTGAAGTTGTGGGCATGTTTGTGACGTTTTAGGCCCCCTAAGGAAATGTCTAGGATGCGCCAAATGATGACAATTATGAGATACTTCAGAAGTAGACGGGTGGGAAAGTGAATAACAGAATAGACTGCACTACATAAGTACATACATATGCATGTATATGCACATAAACTGTAGTTTATTCCCTATCAGGGCGAACACTTGGTGATGCGCCAGCGCTAGTCGAGTCTAACGGCAGATCCAATTATCGAGCTGCCAGGAATAGTAGTTGCATCGGGGCGTGGATAGACAGGTACTATAAAAAATACATAAATGTATACATGCATACGCTGTATAACTTAACATAACATAACTTAAAAGAAAATAGGCTTTGCAAGAATGAGGAGCTCCTTTGAACCCTCCTGAACTATCCTAGGCTTTAAGGATCTTACCATTGCGTATGTCCTACTTTTATCCAAGCGCTCGATGAGTTTACAAACGTCCAAGAGTGAACCACAGGTCGACAGAGGTGTCCGCTGCTGTTCCCTATCCGGTGATAACGTTTTAAGGGTGTCTTTCTTTGTCAAGCCATAGGCCACGCGATTTTAATGAAGCTGTGGCCTGGAAGCCAATTGAATCTGATTAGAAAATACTGCGACGCGGTTGACATCACACTCTTGAGCAATGAGTATACCGCTTCCCTAATGGCAGGTATTTCCGCCTGATGAAGAGCTCCCCGAAAAATACACCTCCACCAGTCCTACCTCCAAGTTTTGATCTAGCTGTGAAAAAGTTCACTGCTCCTATACTCCAGTCACCCCGCCCTACCCAGTCATAACCTGGTGGAATGTAGGTAACGAAGAAGCTAATGGGACCTAGATTTCAAAAAAAGCATCCCGATGGGCATTTAAGGAACCATATTCCAGGCGAAAACTGAAGTCTGTGTCTACGAATGTCTTCGCAGAACGACTATTGAGGCAAAAAAAAAATAAATCATTGCGGATAACCAGGTAGCGTTAAGAGCACTTGACTCTTGCAAACCGGTGTCAAAGGTAGTAGATAGTTGCAAAAAAGGTACTGGTAAAACTAGGAGCCAAAACAGAGTAACCTTGTGGTTGGTTCCGGAGCATTAGGGCTTCGATGGCAACGAAAGGGCTGACACTTTAGCAAAATGTGGCGCCCAACGGAGCCTGGTCGGCCTGCAGCCTTGTTTGGCCAATACAGAGGATACACAGCAGAGCTCCTAAGGAGATGGGAGGACTTGCAAGCTACAACCCAGTGGCAAAGGGCAAAATGCAGTCCAAAAGATCCATAACTCCCTCTCGTGGGAAATCTGAGCGGCTGATAAAGAGAGGGCTTAAGAAATCGCACCTGATACCTGAAATGACACTGCAGCCTGTGGTACTTCTTCTTCTTCTTTATTGGCGCTGTAACCGCCTAAGCTATTTTTGCCGAGTCCAAAATAGTACGCCAGTTAGTCAGACTGAGGTACTATCTACACGAAATGGGCCTCTCTGTGGAGACAAACTGCAGGTTTTGTGGGCCAGAGGTGGAAATCTCGGAGAAAAGAAGGCTG
The DNA here is from genome assembly GCF_001687245.7 of Rhagoletis zephyria. Lineage (NCBI taxonomy): Eukaryota > Metazoa > Arthropoda > Insecta > Diptera > Tephritidae > Rhagoletis > Rhagoletis zephyria. Next base: position 9,367 of record NW_016160473.1, on the reverse strand, counting down.
AAGTGACTAGATAATAGGCACTCGGAATTTCCGTACAATTTTTAACTTCATTACTTTGGATTCTAACGCGTTCAATGTCGCTTGGGTGTGAACGAATACATCTTTGAAATAGACGTATTTTTCTTTATAAGACAAGCAGCATTATCCGGGATAAAGAACTCCGCTTAAAAGGTCCTTTAGTAGTTGGGTAGCGATATGGTTGCCTGATCTGTAGGTACTCGGAATAAATCCCCGCGCCAGGTAATCCCTTTTCCATTTTTAATAATGATACCACAATTTCCCTTCAGTAGATCAACGTTCTATTCTTGGAAATCTTATGTGAATCCTGAAGCGAAAATCCCGGAATGACTTGATGTGATCCGTGTCGGCAATTCAGTTAGCCTTCCTCTTTTAATTTATGCCCTCCTCTTTTAAGTTCACTCAAGATCGTTGCGCGACCATATTTTGCTTGCTTCCGTAATTTTGTGGCGACCTCAAATGGAAGTTCATATTCATCTCTTTTTTTTTTACAGTTAATTGCATATTGAGACGTCACTTACACAAACTCCGGGATCTGGTCTAAAGATTTATGCCGTTTCTGTGATAACGCAGCTGAAACCTCTGAGCACATACTCCTCAAATATAATGCCGTGACGAAAATGTTTTTTGTATGAAACGTGGACCACTCTAATGAACCTGTCGCTGCATTTCTTAGCGCCACTCCAAACACATGCCATAGCGTATGTATTTCCTGCAAGTGATTTCTGTGCAGCACATTTATTCGTTAGCATCATTTATTAAAACGTTCCAGCATTTTTGCTCTCATTCAAACACTTAGATCGCATATACATAACATATTTCCATTCATTGCTGGCAATTGTGAATTGTTCTCCTCTTCTCCTCCTCTTCTATGATCTAGGTATTTTCTTTTCTTTTCAAGTATTTCTTATTTTTCTTTTTGGGTAAAAATACCTTCATTTCTTCTTATTGCACTGCTCTCCGCACTTTTTTGCCCTTCATGCAATAGTTTTTCATTCGGCCTCCGTCACAAAATGCTTGGCGCTTCTCATCTTGTGTTGATGACTGCTATCAGCTGGATAACTATGGCAGTGCATGTCACCTTCTAGTATTAAATGAATGCACCCATGCACTCACATACAAACATACATACGTACATATGCATCTGGGAGGGGGCATAGCCTTTTGATGTTACCACTCGGTCTGTTTCTCAGTTGCCGCTGTGTCTGCGGTGGTAGCGTGAAAACAATTTCTTATTCCTTCTTAAGGAATTCATCCTAGTTTTCCTTGATTTGCACACTTCGAGTTTTTTTTTACTTTTCTCGTTTTGCGCATTCTTCTGCGTTGGTTGTTCATTGTTAAATGACTGTTGCTTGTAAATCCTTATTATTCACTCTCTTTTCGTTTCACGCTTATTTGGTTGTGTGTTCTGCGTTTTAATTTGTTGCCGGTTGTAAATAAGAAAATGATTTATGTGCTCATCAAATTGCATGCAACAGTGATCAGTAGACAGTTGCTGGGATAGCAATTTGTTCGGCTTACTGCTCTCCGGACTTTTTACAACATTAAGAAACATTACGAAGTAAGATAAGACGAAAGGAAGTAGGGACAGCAGCAACTTGAGTAGCAACACTTTGTCTACAACAACTGCTGCTTGCTTTAGTTGAGTGGCTCTTGAGGTCTGCTTAGATCTTTGGTATCACTTCAATGGCTTGTTTTCCAATTTTCAAATTAACTCCAAATATTTCTGTGTATACGGTAGGAGTGTTAATCCCGGGATCCCGGCCTTTTTAAGTATCAAATAATCCCGGATTTTCGAGGTTTATAATTTGCGCTGATGGCAATAATAAAAACCACTTTTCTTGGCCAGTGTCGGCTATATTTCTTTTTTTTATTTAATGATTAATATTTTTTTTATAAATGTTTAGCTCATTATACATATATAACACCGTGCGATAGTAAATTTTACACACAAAAATAAATATATTCGCGAAACCATTGGCCAAATATAGTAAAATTGCGGTTTTAGTTTTTCACTTTGACGTCAGTAATTTAAAAATGATTTAAACAACTCAGTGAAATGTTCTTGGAGAAGAATTTTGGGTTTAAAATTAAAGAAGAAATTCTATAGAATTTAAACAAATTCAACTTTTTGTTGCATAAGGACTGCTAAGTAGTAAAAATGTCCTATTAGAATTTTATACTTGAAATTTCTTAATATTTATTTTTGGAGGATGAATTTCGTCCTTTTAACTTTATCAGCTTAAAAGGTTACCTATCCGTCCTCGTATATCCAATTTTTTTTTTTTATTCTAAGGAAACTTCCTCTTTTATTTGGTACCCATATTTTTATTCTGCATTGCTTTGAATTTTTTAAATAATTTTTGGAATTAATCATATCTGTGAAATTACAAAGTCCGTCAAAATAAATCCTGACTTCAGAGAGAAAAAATAAAAACGCCACTTTAAATAAAAAAGTAGGTCTCAAACCCATTTATTTAGTATTTATTTTATGATAGGAGAGCTTCTCAAACAATATATTTAGAAAGCAATTTTTTCGAGTCAAGTTGTTGAACAGTACTGAATATCTAAATCCCAGTTCTAATCTCGGGATCTCGGAATTGTGATAACGACATGCCGAAAATCCCGGGATCGTAAAAAAACTTAACATCCCTAGTATACGGGTACTAATGTATGTAGCTATTTGCGTACATAAAAAAATAAATTGGCTCCTACATTTTTGTTAGTTAAGTGTTTGACCGAGTGTTTGGTTTTCCTCTAATTTGTGGTATGCATTTTGTTGCTGTAATACAAGTGAAGGCACCTGTAGATTTGCGCCGCCTCTGAATGATTTTTATACGATTTTTTTGTTGGATGTTGCTCTCATCATGAATCGGAACTGTGTTCAACGCATCTCTTTGCCGTACAGCTATTTACTTGCAGCCATCCAACCATCACCAAAATGGCACTCCCTGCCTTTAATTTGTATCCTTGGCACATTTTACTATTATTGCTTTGCGATTCTTTACTGCTTCCTTGCATACAAATTCGAAATAACTGTATTGCGTGCCACAGATCCTTCAGCTACATACTTCAGCACTAGAAGGATTCTCTGATTGTAGTCGTATATTTGTACGTATCTAATTCAGGTATTTGGTTAGCTGGCATTTTTACGTCGATGCTTTGCTTACAATTTTAGGCGGTCATTGACTGTCTCCCATTTTTTGTTTGGCATTTTGGTTTTTGTTGCATGCCGTTTGTGTATATGTAAATGTACAGCGTACAAGTAAATATACTTAAATATATAATGCACTTATGTACGTTCATGAATTGCTCGACTCGTAAGTTGATTTCCTTAAAGTGCGCCGAATAGGCATTATAATCTTACTATGGCATTGTGGGGCATGAACTTGAATTTGTTATGGGGGTGTTCTGTAATTGCATAAAGTAGTTAGTTGTTAGACGTGGGAAACGCAATAAATTTTGAAAAGTCTGTAAAACCGAAGAATTTCCATACGTGATTTCAAGAGCACACTAACACCTTGTATGCAAAGTGACTTTCGAAGCAGTTTTTAATTTCCGAGAATTGAAATTTTTTATATGTACATAAAAGTTCACGTAAAAATGTTGCGGTTGACCAACTATATCCAAAGAAAATTTTAATTAAATGAGTGCACTTTTTTCAGATCTCAAAAACCCGCTTCGGCTATATCTCAAAAACTGTTCTACTCTCTCACATTTTGATTTCGCACTCGAATTCTGCGGAAAATTCTACATTTGAATGCGTATAAAAATATCGCAGGTCGGACAATTTTTTTATTTCTGTAAACTTGCGCTATTGTCGACAAAAATGCGAATGCGTTCTATTTAGTCCTTTTGCCATGCCCATCATTACAAATTATATATCGCTTGAAAGCTTATAAAATAAGCTATCGAAATAAGCTATTTGCGAAAAAAAATAAAAATGGTACATTTTTTTGAAAATGCAATACAATTTTTATTGCAATTTTTTTGCAAAAAAAAAAACAAAAAAATTCGAAAATTATAGTTTTCACCAAAAAGCACGAAAAAGTTCTAATAGGTCAGTAATTTTTCCTTTTCTATCATAAGTGTGACATTATCTAATAGTATTTTAAGAAAACTTCTGACTCTAAGAAAAAGGGCTGAAAGTTGCATGTAGAAAAAAATTATTTTACACATTGGTTACCAGTAATCATAGCAACAACGTGGTGGTGTTTGAACAAAATGCTGACATAAAACTATTTCCTGGTACACTAAAAAAATTGTTTTAAATTACACCCGTACTAACAGGCGAAATGAAACCACAGATTAAATGTCCTTTTGAATTTTATACTATTTCCAAAACATAGTACATACTTGTAAAATATCAAATGACATTTCTCGGAGCCATACTTTTGTATACATATATCAGGGTGTTCTTTAATTCAAAAATGTCTGAAACATAAAGCGGACAGTGTGAAGTGAAACCAAAGTGAAATTTCCTTCCGACTTTATGTTCCTTCATATAAAAAATACTAGCATTTTTCTTTCAACGTGCTCCCGTTGAAAAGCACAAACGTGACATTTCCAATTCTCTGACCCAGACGCCCACATGAACGTATGCACATACCCTGTAGGAAACCCTGAACTAGAGAATCAAATTTCTAGTTCAGTATTAGTTCTTTATCGCCAAAAACGAAAGTAACTAGACTCTTAGCAGTAACTAGACTCTCAGCAGTCGAAAAGCAGCGAAATGTGGTACTTTTACAAAACTATTTAATTTTACTTACAAGTCTATTCTGCGCTGGTAATACAAATTTTTTAACCGGTAAATAAAGTTCCTGTAAGTTTTTATACCCTTTTCGCATTCTGTGTACGCTTGTAATCGGTAAATTTATTAACATCTCATAAGCTGGTAACAAAGTCTTGTCCCGTGAAATATGCAATAAGTACCAGAACTTCCAAAATTCTTCATAGCTGAATTGCTGAATATTTTAACTGCATTACCAACGTAGGTACCTAAAATCGCGGTGACAGGAACTGGTAACATTTTTTGGTTATAAAATTTTCCGGTTACAAAATCTTCGATAACGGAATGAAAAGTTGATAAGTTTACTTTTTCTAAAAAAAAAATAAATTTTAATGCAAGAAGCAGGAACAATTAAAAATGGCAATTGACACTTCCGAACCGGAACTACGTCGTATCCCTAAAGGGTGTGTATGGATAAGTTAGTCAGAATGTTCACTGCTGTTTTCAATGGACATTTGACACTAGATACCCATGCAATATTCATGCGTAGTTTCCAGCAGTTACATGGATTGGTAATTGTTAGAAAAGCTTATTATGAAAGAGCAACCGTGGAGCAGCCACACACAGGCGACATAAGAATGCCAGACAACAAAGGTAGACAGGCGACAAAGGTAGACAAAGAGACAAACAGACAGACAAGCAGACAAACGGCAACAAAAGAAGTGCGAATAACAAAATATTGTAGACATAATTCATAAATGAAATGAATGGCAAAGTTGTGAAAGTGTTAGAAATGTAAAGTATGTACATATATATATTTAGCTGCAACTTAAGCACACAAATGACACACACAAGTCAGGGATACAAAGCACCTTTGACGAAGGAAGAAAGCCGCGTAGAAAGACAACCAATGCGTAGAGTATTGAAAATAAGCGCCAAGAAAGCGGAGAAGGCGCTAAAATGAACTAAGCAATCGATTTTGTGCACGCGCAAGAAAGGCAGAAATGGAGAAAAAAATCTACGCAAAAAAAAAAAAGATTTAAAAATAGTAAACCCGTCGCTTGCTAAGAAAAGCAGTGATCCAAGAATATATCTAAAAGAAGTGAAAAAACTAAATTCAACCACAAATGAAGGTAATTTTCGCGACGCGAATACCTAATGCTCGTGTCAGCCAAAGCTGCCCAACACAGTTTGGAATTGGAACATACGACGCTTGGGTAATGGGCTTGTTAGCGGTGCGCTATGGTTGGTTGCAGTGGCAATAACAGCACTTATACGGTTTTATTGACACAATTTTCTGATGCCGCAAAATACAGGTAATGAAGAAAAAAGTGAACAATGAGGGGAAAAAGGGAAAATCAATTACATATATGTATTCGCACCAAATGTAGTAACTACAACGGCACAAATGTACTACAAATGTTGTAACAACTTTGTTAAATAAGATGGCAATGAGACATTTTCCAAAACATATTAACTCACACAAATTAATGACAGATTGATCCAAATTAGTATTTGTATGCCACCTGCTCAGCTCAAGCAGATAGAGCAAATAAAGAGAGTAAAGGAAGTAAATGCGCTTGACTAATGGGTAGCTTGAACTTTTTGTGTTAGCATTTAGAGATAATCACAACGAATAATGAAATGAGAACGAAAGCGCACACAGATTGTGTACTCGTTTTTGTTAGAGAATGTGCTATTGTCAGCGATATAAGGTGATCCATATAGGTCTTGATTCTTTCATTTTAAATAAATCACTTTGAACAGAACTGGATGTGTGAATCTTTATTATAACCTGAAAGAAAAATCTCTAACATTGATTTCTTAGAAATAGTTTATTATTTTTTTGTGGGGTTATGTGAAACCAAAAGTCTTCGTCGATAAGCGAACTATGATTCAAAACTTGGAAGGCCACATTCGCGCAATGTTGGAGATGATAATTGAAAATTGGACCTCCAGATAAGTTGGTAAACCTACTTACTGGTCCACCGATATAAAGAAGTTACCAGACTTTATAGATTTCGGAATTACAAGAAACGTGGATAGAAATAACATATCAGCAGGCACTCTAAATGAACTATCATCCGATCACTCCCCTATACTAGTAAAACAATTTGAACAACCTCAAAACATAGAGTTTGAGTCTGGTCTAACTTCAAATAACACCAACTAGGTTAAATAAAAAAAAAACTGCGAGGTTGATTTAAACTCATTTGTTAAAGAGTTCAAAGAAACACTTACTTCAGCTTCTGGCCTGGCAACACCAAAACAAGTCCAAGTACCGCCAAGGCCTACATCATGGTACATTAGACGTAAGATTTGCAAACTTGATCTTAGGCTTAATAGGTGTAAAATAAGCAGATTCAACAAATAAATACACGTAATAGCAAAAAAAAGTAATTTTGTTCCTTCTCTAACCAAAGGAATATTTACAAACTGTATACAAAATTTAAAAAAAAAACAACACATTTTAATCAAAACATCATACTTTTTCATCTTTTTTAGAGAACTTTTGGGTGTGCAGTTTTATATCCCACGAAATTTAAGTATAATAAAGCGCGTTATTTGAAGCAGTTTATAGCAAATGCAAACTGGCGTTGTTTTTTAAAAATTTTTAATTTTTGTTTGGTGAATGGTTTTGCGCATTTTGTCTTTTATGAGAAATTCACAAAGGAGCATCAGGAAAAAAATGTTTGAAAAGTAAGGAAAATGTTTAGCGCCTCAAGCTTCATTTTTCATTCCGAAGCAAGCGTCTAAACTTCAATTGCCTTTAAAAATGCAGCCGAGATTTTTGCGTGGGTATATTTATGCCTATCGGCGTCAGATAAACATAATTATTTATTGATTCATGTTCTTATTCATATTCAAAAGTCGAATTCATATTCAAATCGGTTCGGCTTTCCCATTACAATATGTTTTACTGCTTTTTCTCTTTTTTAGTTATTAACTAGTCATTCTTTTTGTTTGAAATTCTCATTCAAAATTCTTGATCTAACTGCCTACACGGATTGAACTTCTGCCATACAGCTTTCCGAATTTCCGCTCTTACTCATTCATAAAGCATTACAATAAACAACAAAAAATAATACTTTCGCTTACATTGCAATTTGCATACCTGTACGAGCTTGAAGTGGGTAGCCCATTCAAAATAAACTTGCTGTAATTGGCATTTAATATTTTTATGTACGTAAGTATGTGAACAAAGCTCTCAAGAGCAGAACTGTCATTCAATGCGAGCAAATAAGATCTGGCACTCACTTGCTTTTCAAATTTTTCTTTTATATGTACAACATTTATGACACCCAAAGCTGTGGCAAGTGCAACATGCGCTCAATATTTGTATATTTGTGGTGGGTGCAAGCACTTCAAGTTTTCAAAGGCAAAATTTGACGATAAACTGTGAACTTGAATTCTAAGTTGAGTTTTTCAGTTAGACAGATGCATTGGGCGGTTTGAAATTGAAATTGACCACGGCTACATATATGTAAATCGTCTAAAGTAACCGGTTGGTTCTGCTACTTACTATTAGAGGCGTTCATAAATACCAAGTCAGGTTTAAATACACTATGCTATCTTGAAGCTCCGGTAGATTCCGCAAAAAAATATAAAAAATTTCGAAAATTCCCCTAAAATTCTGACAAATTTTGTTTTTTATTTTCACTTTTATTTCAACATAGATTGATTAAAAGAAAAATACTGATAAAAATAAAATATTTCACACAAACAGGGTTGAAATTTTGAAATTCCAGCCCGTATTTTGTTTGTAAGTCAAATATTAGTGGCATTGTGCTACTATGATAGCACGACCGAGTAAGTAAGCATAGTCAACTTTTGTACAGTAGTCGAAAAAATTATAGCCGCACCAAATTTTGACAAGTTTTAAAATATTATTTTTGTTGTTATTTAATTTTGGTTATTTTTTATAGTTCGTTCTTTAGCGTTCTTTAACATCCGTATGAATACAAGTTTAAAAGCAGTGTCACACGATTGGGAATATCCAAATATTTTCCTTTATCCCAATTACGAAAAATAATTTGCTGAAATTTTTCTATACAAGATTGCTGTATCTACAAACAAAAAAAATTTTCCAATTTCTAATTTTTTTATTTTGTACCCATAGCCCAATATAACAAGTAACAGCAGCGCTGTCTTAGGCTATGCCGAAGGCACCATACCTTTCATGAGCATCTGAAAATTTTACGTTAACAGATTACTGCATTTGAAAAAATTTATATATTCACAGCAGACATAGAGAGATAAAAAATTCTAGCTAAACAATCAGAGGTATGGAAGATATACCTTATATAGCACCAATCTAAGTGATTTTCACTGCTGTGTGATCGGTATGTAAACCGGTAACACAATTTATTGGGTTTAGCTTCCTACATAAAGGAGATACATATATCGCAAAAACTGGTATCTGAACAATCAGTGGTACAAGAGATTAAGATTATACAGCATCGAATTTGACGATTTTCTCAGTAGACTTTGTATTATTATTTAAAAAAAAGCTTACGAAATTTATCGGTTTTAGCTGTCCAAATAAAGGAGTTTTACAGTAAAACCNCGAATTTGACGATTTTCTCAGTAGACTTTGTATTATTATTTAAAAAAAAGCTT
>NW_016160472.1:36706-64147 GCF_001687245.7 Rhagoletis zephyria | reverse complement strand
GCCGGGTATTTAATGTTCGGCTCCACCCGAACTTAGACGTTCTTACTTGCTTAATTTGAATAAACTATGCAAATGTGATGTCACTAGCACTAAAAAATGCCTTCACGTATTCTATATGAGGTAGTAATTTTTAAATAGGTGCCAACCCCACTAAAAAAACCTTATTGCACATCCGGAAACCTTTCCTTTCACTTGGTACCTCATTTTGTTGTCCAGTGAACGATGAAAATCATATAGTTTTCAGCAAGGTGGCAACCCTATTCAAAAAATATTAAATTATTGAACACCTAGAGGGCAAGCCTTTTTATTTCACATCTCACTTTTTGTATTTCAAAGAACAGATCTTATAATTTTTTAGAGAGGTGGCAACTCTATAGAAATTCTAGTTACTAAATATAATACCCCTATCGATACAGATTACATTAAGCAAAATCTCGTCCAAATCTGTGTAGTAATCCTCGCGATTAAAAATAATAATAGATTGGAGCTTACTTATACATACATATGTTAGTGTTGGGTTGAACTACACCACAGCGGCCGCACATTAGAGATTGGCGTGGTCAAAATACATATATCGTTTTTGCTTTATGCTATGTTAGGATAAAATAGTAATTTTTAAATAGGTGGCAACCCTACTCAATAAAAAGGTTGCTGTACATACGAAAGCCATGCCCTTTCGTTTAATATCTCATTTTGTTATCCAACGAACAGTGAAGATCTCAAAATTTTTAAACAGGTTGCAACCCTACTCAAAAAATAATACATTTTTGCACATCTAAAGGCTGAGTCTTTTCGTTTGACAATGATGCTGCAGATCTGAATCGCGTATTAAGATTGAATATAGAAATTTTCTTAACAGGTGGCAACCCTACTCGAAAAAAATAAAACATGTATGCTTATCTAGAGGCTAATCCCTCTTATTTGACATCTAATATTTTGCAATCCAACGAACATAACAAAGGTCACGCTCCTGTCTATACAGAATATATTAGAGAAAATCTCGTCCAAATTCGTTTAATAGTTTTCAATATTAGCGCATTCAAAAATCCCTACTTTCCTTTATAATATGTATAGATAAGTTAGGAACCTTTCAACAGGTGGCAACCCTACTCAAAAAAAAATTAAAGCTTTTGTACATGCGAAGGCCTTGCCCTTTCATTTGATATCTCATTTTGTTGTCCAACGAACGGTGAAAATCGTTTAGCTTTTTATTAGCTGGCAACCCTACTCAGAAAAAGCTTCATTCCTGACCTTTATTTAGAGTTGACATTTGTTCGAACAATCAAATTCAAATTAGTTCATCAGTTTATTGAAATACATGTATATAACAATGTCAGACGAAAGAGATTTTAGATTGAGAATACTTTTGAAAAAGATTCCAAAAATGAGAGGTAAAATTAAATGATGAATTAAATTAAATTTGATGAAGTTAAAAACATGCACCATTCGAGACTGCTCTTCACTGGCATTCGGATCTCTGCGACTCTGGCCAATATTTGGAATATTTTTTAAGTTTTTGAAATTTAATTTTGGGAGTTTTAACGCCATGTGGGTTCACAAGTATTATTTAAAGTCCTATTTTCCACATGCTGTTGAGTTTGCTTGAATATCTTATTTTTCAACCTACAGATTTAATTTTGATCGTTTCAAACTATTACGGTGCATGTTTTCAAAGTCTGTAGTACCAGAGTTCGATACTTGGCATGAGCAACATCTAATAAAATAAAAAAAAAGTTTTTCGCGGTCGCCGCTCGGCAAGCAACAACAAACGTCCGTGTGTATTACTGTCAGTAAATGCTTCTTATAAAACATGAAAAAGTAACATGCAATGTGTAATCAGCCAAATCTGGCATTATGAGAGGCATGTACCTAGATGTTGCATGTTGTTAGGCGCGCCTGCTACCATTTTGGAGATGCAGGAAGTTGAACTTTGCGCTTATTATACCAACAACATCGTTTTTCATCAAAAGATGGAAATTATTTCATAAAGATCGTCAGTCACCGCCAATATGAGTTACGCTTTATGATCGTCCGAACAGCAACTTTTAATCGCTTAGATTCGTTTTATAGAACGAAATGAGCGTCCGTAACGCAGGAAATGCCCATATGTTCATACATACATACATATGCAGGTTTAGTATATGCAATTTTTATCCTGTAAGCGGTAAGCGTTCTCCTTTAATCATTTAGTTCTTGCACTCTCCGACAGCAAGTTGTGTTTTTCTGTGTACGCGATTTCGGTTGAAATATGTATTTATATGTATAATTGCATGTGAAAAATTACACATATTAGGAAAAGGATTTGCAATTTTTAAAATATACCCAGAAGTCGAAGTAAAAAATTTTTTCGAAACGCGAATTAGTGCGCGCACAAACGGTCTTTGAACCAAATACTGAACGGTGACATTTCATTTAAAAAGTAAAGAAAATACATAGTATGCACATTCAAGTCCAAATGTGTCTTTAATATGCATAAATTTACGAAAATTTTTACTTGAAAAATATTATTTTAATAACGCATTGTGTTTTTTTTTTAGCAAATTCGTTCAAAGTGCATTTGTTAACTTACAATTTTTTTTTGCTATCAGAATATAAGATATTCTATATCAGGGCGTTTTCTTGACTTTGTTGGAAAACTGTAAAACGTATGCGGCAACCGTTATAGCAATTGATTTTCCGCAGAAATTTGAATTTTTCTGATTGCAAAATGCACACACCCAAACCATGTACGCACTTATGTGCTTTGGTGCATATAAACGTAGGTAAATACACATGTTCGTATGTATGTGTGTATGTACATACATATGTATGTATGTTTATAAGAATGCATCTGAGTTTGTATGTATAGTCTGTTTTTTTNACTTTGGTGCATATAAACGTAGGTAAATACACATGTTCGTATGTATGTGTGTATGTTTATAAGAATGCATCTGAGTTTGTATGTATAGTCTGTTTTTTTTTTTTTTTCTATTACTAAATTCGCTTCGGTTTTGTGAGCTGTTGTGCCTATTTATGCATTCCCATCTCTTCGGAGTGTTGTCGGATTGTCGGACGTTGGGTGATGCTGCTACTGCTGTTCGTTAGATGCACCTCCGTGCACATTCACGTCGGAAAGTTTGATGCAAGATGCTTGCCACCCACATTCTCTCCCAACGGCGTCCTTACCTACACACGAATGTATGTATGTATGCACATACTAATGTATGTAAATACACCGATTGATTTGATGTTCTNTCTCTGTGCACATTCACGTCGGAAAGTTTGATGTAAGATGCTTGCCACCCACATTCTCTCCCAACGGCGTCCTTACCTACACACCAATGTACTTGTATGCATGTATGCACATACTAATGTATGTAAATACACCGATTGATTTGATGTTCTTGTATTCTGCCAGACTTCTTAGAAATAGCACTTTTTCTCTTTTTTATCGATGAGCTTTCGCTAATTTCGATATAAAAAGCGTGCAATTTTCTTGGATTTTCGAACGTTTCAAATATATACATACATACATACATACGTACATACTAATGTAGTATGTATACTTATTACGTACATAGTTTTAGGCATTATGACAAAAATTCCAGATCAGAGCAATCCGCACAGCTGAAGTTACAGTTGTTTTTATTTTTTTGCAAGAATTGCCGCACCTTAAAACTTTGTTATCATCAGGATAACAGCACATATGCATGTATGTATAAGTATGTATGTATTTCTTTTGTTTTTGTACACCTGCGCTCTGCTCTCAAATTTATCACTGTAGTAGAGTTAGGTTCAANACACATATGCATGTATGTATAAGTATGTATGTATTTCTTTTTTTTGAACACCTGCGCTCTGCTCTCAAATTTATCACTGTAGTAGAGTTAGGTTCAAAGAGGACTTATTTATTCGTTGTAAATGCTGTTTGAATATGTATGTGTGCAGAACCTTCGTAGTAGAATTTATGAATGGGGTTTGTTTGCATGAATTGTGTCCAATTTAAAGTTTGGGATTATGGGTCCTACAATTAATTTTTGAAAGTCCGTATGGGATTTAATCCTGCTTTAATAAGTTTTTTTTTTGTTTCGCTTGAGAGTGGATTGATTTTAAAACAAAATATTAACATACACATTTTCCTTTAATACCTACTCAGGGCGATACCTATAGCAGCGTGCCTTTAATTTTTATTATTAATAATTCAAAATGCTTTGTTAGCAATCCTACCAGAGTCTGTTTTTCATGTTTACGCTAGGAAATCAGTAAGTTTCTTATCATATGGGTATTTGCATGACGTCGGACGTGACATTCGACGGAATTAACTTATAAAACCCTTTCCCTCTCCTGGACAATTTAAAAAATGGACTTGACACCTTAGGTGACGATGTACATAGTTAAATAATTTTTTACAACACAAAAACCATCTTTCGTGAAAATTAACTATTTGGCTAAAATTCATATTTGAGTGCACAAAGGTATTTTACCTTTTCTCAGTGTCCCACCAGTCACATTCATTCAAACTTAAAAAAATACTTTGGTATTTTTGTTAAAGCAATTTTATACATTAGTTATCGTTTTATGTTAAAAAATATCTTTCGCCGTTGTGTAACGACACTTTCACTGTTGTTGAGACATATTTAGTTATAAACCCAAGGTGGCCACATTTGGCAGGAATATGACCCACTAACTAGTCACAATGGAATGACCCAAAGGGAAGTTCGAAAAATTTTCTTATAATATCAATTAAGCGGGGAGAACTGCATCAACTCTTATGCAGAATATGGTGATGAACGCATGCCCGACGACTGGAATTAAAGTGTGCTCTGCCCAATCCACAACTACCGCGGGATCAGCCTTCTAAGCATAGTTTACAAGGTCTTATCGAGTGTATTGTGTGAAAGCTCGTGGCCGACCGTCACCGAATTGATTAGACCTTGTCAGTGTGGCTTTAGACCTGGCAAATACACCAAAGACCAGGTATTTATGTACAATACGNAACTGATTGGGCCTTATCAGTGTGGCTTTAGACCTGGCAAATCCACCATAGACCAGGTATTCACAATACGCCAAATCTTGGAAAAGACCCGCGAGAAAAGGATCGACACTCACCACCGACTAGTCGACTTTAGAGCCGATTTTGACAGCTCTGAAAGGAGTTGCCTATACGCCGCTATGTCTGAATTTGGCATCCCCTCAAAACTCATACGGCTGTGTAAAATGACGTTGAGCAATACCACCAGCTCCGTCAGAATTGGGAAAGACCTCTCCGAGCCGTTCGCCAAAAACGGGGTTTCAGACAGGGCGACTACGTTTCATGTGACTTCTTTAATCTGATTGGAGAAGAACTGAACTGCTCAGCAACAATTTACTACAAGAGCGTGCAATTGCTGGCTTATGCCGATGACATCGACATCATCGGTAACAAAAACCGCGAAGTCTGTTCTGCCTTTTCCAAGTTGGATAGGGAAGCAAAGCGAATGGGTCTGGTGGTAAACGAGGACAAGACGAAGTATCTCCTGTCATCAAACAAACAGTCAGCACATTCGCGCCTTGGTACCCACGTCACTGTTGACAGTTACAATTTCGGAAAGTAGAGAATTTCGTTTACTTGGGAACCAGCATTAACACCGATAATAATGTCAGCACTGAAATCCAACGTAGAATCACTCTTGCCAACAAGAGCTACTTTGGACTGAGTAGGCAATTCAGGAGTAAAGTCCTC
The DNA here is from genome assembly GCF_001687245.7 of Rhagoletis zephyria. NCBI lineage: Eukaryota > Metazoa > Arthropoda > Insecta > Diptera > Tephritidae > Rhagoletis > Rhagoletis zephyria. The sequence continues at coordinate 58,446 of NW_016160472.1, read as the reverse complement.
TCTCTACGTACGATAATCACGCTCTATAAGTCACTCATCATGCCCGTGCTGGTATATGGCGCAGAAGCATGCACAATGACAACATCCGATGAGGCAACTCTTGGAGTGTTTGAGAAACAGATTTTGCGGAAGATTGACGGGCCTTTACGCGTTGGCGACGGCGAGTACCGCAGACGATAGATCGATGAGCTGTATGAGCTTTACAACGATATGGACATAGTGCAGCGAATTAAAATACAGCGGCTCCGCTGGCTTGGCCATGTCGTTCGAATGGACACCGATGCTCCAGCTCTGAAAGTATTCAACTCGGAACCCGCTGGTGGTAGCAGAGGAAGAGGGAGGCCCCCACTGCGATGGAAAGATCAGGTGGAGAAGGACCTGGCTTCACTTGGCGTTTCCAATTGGCGTCAGTTGGCACAGAGGAGAAACGATTGGCGTGCTTTGCTGAACTCGACCAAAATCGCTTAGGCGGTTACAGCGCCAAAAAAGAAGAAGAAGAATAAGAAGAATGCTGATGCTTCATGAATGAAGGCTTGGGCCTATCTATTGCCTTTTCATTTCGTCCAGTAATATTGAGCGCTGCATGACAAACCAATGAAGAGTGCTGATCATATGTATATATATATATACGCGGGAAACCCCTTATCTGGCCAAATTAGTGATACTTCATTGCAGTTCCCACGAAAGTTGGGTCTACGTAACCGGAACGACCCACATTCATATCTGGCCAAAGACTGCCACTTCAGAATCATTCGCTAAAAACTCTTTAAAGAATTTGTATGTTGTTACAGCAACAACAACAACACTTCATAGGCCGTGAAAGCGGAGCCAGATGTACATTTCTTTCGTAGCTACTTAGAGGAGATTAAAGACCTAGGTGTGATTTTTGATTGCTCGTTTACCTTTAATAAGCACATTGACTTCATTATATCCAAATCATATGCTGCTCTGGGATTTGTGCGTCGAAATAGCTTCAACTTTCCTGATCCCTACACTCTGAAATTGCTGTACACATCATCGTTTGCTCCAAGCTTCAATAGGCGGTCTTTATTTGGAGACCACATCAAAAATTTGCTATTGATAGAATCGAGCGTATTCAAAAGCTCTTTCTAAAATATGCCCTTAGTCCCTTAAAATTCTCAGATCCCATCCCTTTCTACCATTCCGGTCTCCTCTTACTTAATCTAAAGACCCTTGAGGTCAGAAGGACTGTTCTATCTCTTTCTTTTGTGTTTGGGGTGATTAATGGAGAAATTGACTGCCCTTCACTGTTGCTTTCCGTTCAGTTTCTTGAACCAACGAGGACTCTTCGCTCTTTTTATCCATTTTATATCAAAAACTTGACTACGAACTATGCCAGGTATGCTCCAATTGCACGTTCACTTCGCGAACTTAACGTGATTGCGAATTCTATTACGCTTGATTTTGCCTTTGATTTTTCTTTGCCTAAGAATGTGTTTTCTAATTTACTTAACTCAATATTCTTCTAGCATTTTCTGTATAAATGTTCAAATCTAGGTTAGCGTTTTAGTCAGTAAGAACCATTGTTAGTTTTTTGACTTTTTCGAAATAAATAAATACATATGTATTTATGTAGTATACCTATATTAGCTATTTACATCGCTAATAGTAAGATCGAAAACCGATTGAGGGATAATGTGAATCCGCAAAGTTGAAGGTTGGCATTACAATCAAGAGCGCCTATACGTACACACATAGAAATGCATTATTTATTACAAACGACCCATAGCCATACACACAGTCCTTATGTCCATACATAAGTACAATGCATAGTTTTATATCTATTTGTATTTATTCTAAACATTTCCATTTTTCTAGTAATGTTTCGTTATATTATTTATGTATGTATTCCTTTGCTTGTTGTTGGCCACTAAATGCACTCGCTGAAGGTGATGTTGTTACAAAGCTGGTTTATTCATATTTGCCATCAATGACCATATTTTTCAAGGGGCATAAATATGCCTGGGTGTAGCGCAACAGAATGGAACAAGTTTTTCCATGAAAAAGAAGAAGGCCTGTGCTTATGTCTATAAATATGTATAATATTTTTTTTACAAAAATACATAAGTATCTACATACATATGTATAAACACATATGTACATACATAGTACATGTAAAATATAGAAAAGTGAAAAATAGTGAAACGTGGACGATGTCGAACAAAGACGAGCGGAATTTGGGTGTTTTTTGGAGAGAACTATTCTATGCAAGATCTACGAACTTTTCGCGTGGGCGACGGTTATCGGAGTAAATGGAATTACGAACAGTATGAGCTTTTTAATGACATTGACATACTTAGTTAAGCGCATAAAGAAAACATATAGTTGGTGGGGGCAGGGGCGGCACCCAGGGGTGGACAACAAAAGCAGGCGCGCCCGCAACAAAGTTGTAGAGTGCAGAAGTGCAAATCGATATCAAAAGACAATCAAACTTGGCATAATGTTTCTGAACAAACTCTATAAATCACATACATATCTGACCATTTTAGAGAGTTTGAAGCAAACATTTTATGAACAATTTTTTGAGCCATAATGAAATCGAAAACAACTGAAAGCATTCCAAAAGTTTAGAAGAAGGCACAATTATTTTTATATCCAAGGGACTACTCTCGCGCTATATGAATCGTAGATTCCAGAAGTGGTTTGAGCATGAGATACATATGTATTAGGGCGGCCATCGCAAATGTTTTTTTTTGGAAATTTCGAGACCCTACCCCCTAATTTTATTCGTTTTTTTATGAGAAATATTGCTGCCTATTTCTATAGATGTTTTAAAGGGCATTTAGAGGTCGCGACCTGTCGATTTAGGTCTGAAAATACGATTTTGTAGATTTATGAGTTTTTGAATAACTATGTTTGATTCGATTTCAAAAAAAGAATATAATCTGAGAATAGGATATATAGGCCTTTAAAATTTAAAATTTTGTATGGGGTAAATTAAAAAATACCCATATTTCCCTTAATTTTATAAATTTTGACCATCGATAATTTCCACAATTTCAAAATAAGTAGCAATATCTAAACTTTAATCTATTTTTAATCGCATAAATTGTCGAAGTTAGGCGACTTTTCTTAAATACGGCCTTGAATTTATATTGTTTATGTACCGGACTTTCGGATTTTTTGAGCAGTGTGTTAGCCTCCTTAAGTAGCGTCTTGAATATTTTTGAAATCAGAAAAAAGCTACTCCTCCTAATATATAGCAAGATTTGAGTTTTTTTTTTAATTACCGTTACGTTGGTTGAGCCCGTGGTTTTTGCATGATTTCAAAAACTTTCAATAATGCGCTTAAGGAGCGTAGTTTTCGAGATACACATATACGATATGAGTGGGCGGTGCCACACCCATTTTCATAAGAAATGTTTAAGAGCCAACTTTTTGCTAAAGAGCGATTGTATATACCAATTTTTAATAAATACTGATGAATTCCTTAGGCACACTGCTCAAAAAATCCGAAAGTCCGGTACATAAACAATATAAATTCAAGGCCGTATTTAAGAAAAATCGCCTAACTTCGACAATTTCTATGCGATTAAAAATAAATTTAATTTTAGATATTGCTACTTATTTTGAAATTGTGGAAATTATCGATGGTCAAAATTAAAAAAAAAATAAGAGAACTATGGGTTTTTTCTAATTTTACCTGATAAAAAATCCCAACAATCTAAGTCCGACAATAGATCATTATATACCATTTTAAAGGCCTATATATAACAACAACAGAGGATAACTACAGAAATAAAGGCAAAGGCAACGACAAAAACAAATATATATATATAAAAATACAGAGAAAGATAACGGTGAAAATGAAGGTGAAGATAAGAGATGAAGATAGATATGAAGTTGAATAAGATCAATACGAAAATAATGATGAAGATAACAATAAAGATAAATATAAGTGTAAACATAAAAATAAGGGCAAAAACAAATATAAAGATAAGTAGAAGGATAGAAATGAAGAAAGTATCTCGATCAGAACAATGTCATTTTCAGCGCAATAGGATCACACAATATCAGAGAAATGCTTAAGGGGGAAATATGTAATCAAGTTATTAGGCAGCGCCAAGCAAATAAGCTCTTGACGGGATAAAATAGGAAAAAATTTGATAAGATTGTTAAACTGTACGAGAACGCCTGTATAGAGTCCAGATTGCCCACAGTGTTTCGGCTATATGGAGCCAGGTGGGAAAAAGTAATGGTGACAGTTGATACAAAAACCTGCCGCGCTTAGAAAGGTGGAATGAAAAGTCGTAAATGCAAAATTTCACGTGACGTCCCTCTCTACGAACGGTACATTTCCAAAAAAATACTACATACAATCGGCGCGATACCGACTTTCTTTAAGTGTAATGGATTTGCCACGTGAAGTTGTTTATCACTTATTTCGTATTTTTCTTTTTTTTCGCAATAATTTGACTTGGAAATGTAGATGCTAAAGTTAAGGTGACCAGAATTTTTTAACATTCCAGGAGGACAAATTCTCCACATTGAAAACACAAAAAAAAATTGTGATTATTTTAACACACAAATAACAAATAAATTAACAATTCAAAGTTTCTCTAAACACAAGCCAAACAAGTTAATAGTGCACTGCGTTACATAATTATAAGACCCCCACATATTAACAAGTTTTGACTATTTCTTTTTAAATTAGTTAATTTTAATTGTATTACTTCCAAAAAAATGGCTTTTTTTCTTCGTCTTTTGTCAAAGTTCGATTAGAATTTTGTTTCAACGCTATATTTCGTTCAGCAATATCATTAACATATTTAATACTCTTAATCCTCTCTAAGACAACTAACTTCAGGGTCATTTTTTAGAGAATTCAATGCCCTAGAAAAAACGTTTATCCCTTTTTTATAACTTTATTTAACGGTTCAAAAAATATCACATTTTTAATGAAAACAAATTTTTTTACATGTTACTTACATACAAAATTTCAAATGCCCACCGAAACCTTTTAAAATTGAAAGTAAATAGGTAATTTTGTATATATACAAGAATTAATCGTTTGCAGTACTAAGAATAAGTGGCGAAATTTCCGGGAAACGCTCTCAAAATTTAGTATGTCGAATTACGTAATTCGAAGGGTAATTGGAGTCCGAATGAGAGAGCGAACTACGTAATTGGGGTGCCATGAAAAAGCCGTATTAAATGTTATTGATCAGGGCTAAAAGGAGTTTACGCTGTTCAACTCATTCTTGTTAAAATAAAATTTTAAGTTTAGAATAGATTTTTAAGTTGTGTCAATCACAGACATCTTTGAAACAGCTTTTTGTTAAGATCAGAGAGAACAGAGTTATCCATATGAAGAGAAAAAAATTTACTCGGCAATATAAAGAAATATGACGTCGTTTGAAGTACAAAACCGCGTATGTGAGGTGATAAATTATTTTCTAGGGAGTAAAAACACTCTTATTTCAAAATGGTTATCTTTTTTATAAAGTAATCGCATTTCTGGCTAGTATATTTCAGGACGAATGGATAATGATTGAGCCAAGAGCTTGTATGAGTAAATCCAATTTTTGGCAGCAAAAGTCAGTTACGCGGTTTTGCAGAATGACGATGCGCGGTTTTGTACTTTAAACGACGATGAGTACTTCAATTAGTTCAAGCCGGGAAGTCATGGGTTCGAATCTCACTGCCAGGAATCATTTTTTACGTCTTTTTTGTTCTTTTAAAAATCATTATTTAAATTTTGTTTATGTAATTATAGTTGTTGTGACCTTTTTAGGTAAAATTAAGCTCCAAAAAATTTGATTTACTTGAAATGATTATGTGAAATCCCATTAAAAAAGAATAAAATAAAGTTTCATAAAGTAAACTAAAAAAATGTTTATATTAAAAATATTAGTAACATTAAAAAAATTTGTTTGGAGTGGGGACCGAACCTGGGTGCTACTGCGTTTACTACTTCAACAGCAAAACAAAACTTAGAGCCTTATTTTACCATTTCTCCTCATTTTAAAGTCAAAACTCTGTTTTTGCCATAAAATGCATTTTAAGTTGACTATGAAAGAGTTAAAATGGTGATTACTATAAAACACAACTTAAATCATTAAAACCTTTTTCTAATTTCTCTATGACTACGTGCAAATTTTGTGTCCAATAGGACATAGTAATATTCTTAACGAAATTTTTTGAAAATTTCATGACTGCTATAAAACTTGAAAAGGAGGACAAGGAGGACATTTTTGCTCAAAAGGAGGACAGAGAAGGACAATATTTTTGAGGAGGGCAAATCACGTTTGAGGAGGACAATCCTCCTCAAAGGAGGACGGTTGGTCAGCTTACTAAAGTACGGTTGCCAGACGTACTGATTTTATCAATACAGTACTGATTTTTCAACTCTTGTACTGATTTTATTCATTTCTTCAATCAGTACGCTAATGTCCTGATTTTTCAAAATTTGTACTAATTTGTACTGAATTTTCAATTCAAACCAAATACTTTAGGATTTTCTTAAGATTTTTACATAACGCTGGGTCTTCCTTAAACTGTACTGTAGAAAGTAAAAAGAAAATAATTTAATTATAGTTGACATGTTTCAAATATTGTTTGATATGCCCAAAAAACTAATACGACAGCAAGTAGTTTTCAGCAAAAAAAAAACCGACATAAAAAAAAATGTATATATATATATATTTCATGATCCACTGGGACCACCTCTGAGACACTACCTTTCCGATGCAAAAAATCGGTTGACGTGGCCCAAAGATGTGCTATTAAGTTAGGATAACCTTCTCCTTTTTTGGAAGTCGGTTAAAAAGATCAATCGTTTTATGGGCATATCTACGGGCCGTTACGTACCAGTTGGGATAATATGATGATGATAATATTTTTTTAGCATGAAAAAGTCCAACGTACTGATTTCGTGCATAAAAAATCTGGCAACCCTATGCTAAAGACTCTTGATAGAAAAGTGTGTCTTAAGCATTTTTTTTGTAATATACGATTTACATAATTGTTCGATTTCCAGTTTGGTTTTGCGTAATTTTGCAAACCGATTAATGCCGCTTTCGGTGACAATCCATATGAAACATCAGCGCACCTGCTCTTCAAATGCTACGCAATGTTGAGTAGATGGTTGAAATACCTCGGTTTCTAAAGTCCGAAGCCAAAACATATACACTCGGTGTCACCAAACAACCTATTGTATTTTTTAATGTATTCATTTAAGTGTGGGCGAATTGTTGTAAGGAGTAAGAGGGCATAATCGCTTTCCTGGACATCAGATATCTTTGTATACAAGTATGTATATATTGAAGTGAAACTTCTTTAGCGGCGGTTGGTTGGTTGGGAGCAAATTGGCAAAATCAGCGGAAATGGTTCAATGGAAAGGTTGGTATGAATTTAACAAAAACTTACTAATAAAAGGTTAAAGAATAACACTTAGAAAAAGACCAATACAAGAATGAAAGTAAAGGATAGCGGCAAAGGCAAAAATAAAAACAAAAACAAAGATGCGTAAAGATAAAGGCAAAAATGAAGATCAATGTAAATTTAAACACTTTACTTATGTGAAGGGGAATATGTAGATAAAGAAAAGTATAAAATCAAAAGAAAAAACAAAAATAAATATAAAGGAAAAGATGGGGATGAGGATACCGATAAAAGTAGAGATGAAGATAGAGAAAGAAAGATTAAAATAAAGGTAATTATAGAGAAAAGGATATAGAGGGAGACACAGAGACTCAATCTATGAACTATTTTGGGATTTTAGAGATCTTCGGGATTCTCGGGATTTATCGATATAATAATCGATATTTTTATCCCTTTTATTATCGATTTTGTTATCGAAATTTTTATCGATATTGTTATTGTTTTTGTTATCGATATTGCAGATTATATTCTCGGTATTTTTATCGAAGTTTTTATCGATATTTTTATTGATTTTGTTATGGATACTGTAATCGATTTTGTTTTCGATTATTTATCGACTTTGTTTTCGATTATTTATCGATTTTAGTTTCGATATTTTTATCGATTTTGTTATCGATATTTTTATCGATTTTCGAAACGATTTTAGGTATAGATTTCGTTATCGATTTTGTTATTGATATTTTTATCGATTTGGCTATCGATATTTTTATCTATTTTGTTATCGATATCTTTATCGATTTTCCAATCGATTTTTCTACCAATATTATTATCGATTTTGCTATAGAAATTTTTATTGAATTTGTTATCGATTGTGTTATCGATATTTTTATTGGGTTTGCTATCGATATTTTGTTGGATGCCACTTTTGTTATCGACAGAGTATAAAGATAAAAATGAAGACAAAGGAAAACAGAATAACATACATAAATGTGAGTAGAATGAACAGGGGTAGAAGTAGGGATCTATATAGAAATAAAATTATAGTTTAAAAAACTAAAACCTCGCTATTAAAGTTTCCATTCGTACTGTCATCAGGTAAGTAACTTGAGAATAGGAATCGCTGCGCATCAATATTACATAGTTACATCCCGAACTAATAAAAGGGAGGTAAAAAGGAAAAAAATATAACCTAAACAAAAGCAGATGCATGTATGTATGTGTATGGGTTATGGGACAAAAGAGACATGTAACGTAAGTTTCACTTCGCCAGTGTGGCCCAGGCGCACTTACTTTTTTTTCTGTCACTGTCGTTGCGTCAAATTGTTATTAGCATAAATAAATAAAGTATATTTGCACAAATTATTTATACCTACTATTTCATGGCAATTCAATTACGAAGTCTCTCACATCTGATAACCTAGATTTTCACGTCAACGGCCGAAAGCTGAAAAATAGACTCCAACAACCACATGCTTAACTACCAAGTTTTCTACAACGTATAACTGTTAAATGCAAATTTGCTATTTGCTGGCAAAAGGTACATTCATATATGTATGTACATACATACAAAGTAATATGTTATTAACATTGTTGTTGCTTTTGTTNATCAGCGGAAATGGTTCAATGGAAAGGTTGGTATGAATTTAACAAAAACTTACTAATAAAAGGTTAAAGAATAACACTTAGAAAAAGACCAATACAAGAATGAAAGTAAAGGATAGCGGCAAAGGCAAAAATAAAAACAAAAACAAAGATGCGTAAAGATAAAGGCAAAAATGAAGATCAATGTAAATTTAAACACTTTACTTATGTGAAGGGGAATATGTAGATAAAGAAAAGTATAAAATCAAAAGAAAAAACAAAAATAAATATAAAGGAAAAGATGGGGATGAGGATACCGATAAAAGTAGAGATGAAGATAGAGAAAGAAAGATTAAAATAAAGGTAATTATAGAGAAAAGGATATAGAGGGAGACACAGAGACTCAATCTATGAACTATTTTGGGATTTTAGAGATCTTCGGGATTCTCGGGATTTATCGATATAATAATCGATATTTTTATCCCTTTTATTATCGATTTTGTTATCGAAATTTTTATCGATATTGTTATTGTTTTTGTTATCGATATTGCAGATTATATTCTCGGTATTTTTATCGAAGTTTTTATCGATATTTTTATTGATTTTGTTATGGATACTGTAATCGATTTTGTTTTCGATTATTTATCGACTTTGTTTTCGATTATTTATCGATTTTAGTTTCGATATTTTTATCGATTTTGTTATCGATATTTTTATCGATTTTCGAAACGATTTTAGGTATAGATTTCGTTATCGATTTTGTTATTGATATTTTTATCGATTTGGCTATCGATATTTTTATCTATTTTGTTATCGATATCTTTATCGATTTTCCAATCGATTTTTCTACCAATATTATTATCGATTTTGCTATAGAAATTTTTATTGAATTTGTTATCGATTGTGTTATCGATATTTTTATTGGGTTTGCTATCGATATTTTGTTGGATGCCACTTTTGTTATCGACAGAGTATAAAGATAAAAATGAAGACAAAGGAAAACAGAATAACATACATAAATGTGAGTAGAATGAACAGGGGTAGAAGTAGGGATCTATATAGAAATAAAATTATAGTTTAAAAAACTAAAACCTCGCTATTAAAGTTTCCATTCGTACTGTCATCAGGTAAGTAACTTGAGAATAGGAATCGCTGCGCATCAATATTACATAGTTACATCCCGAACTAATAAAAGGGAGGTAAAAAGGAAAAAAATATAACCTAAACAAAAGCAGATGCATGTATGTATGTGTATGGGTTATGGGACAAAAGAGACATGTAACGTAAGTTTCACTTCGCCAGTGTGGCCCAGGCGCACTTACTTTTTTTTCTGTCACTGTCGTTGCGTCAAATTGTTATTAGCATAAATAAATAAAGTATATTTGCACAAATTATTTATACCTACTATTTCATGGCAATTCAATTACGAAGTCTCTCACATCTGATAACCTAGATTTTCACGTCAACGGCCGAAAGCTGAAAAATAGACTCCAACAACCACATGCTTAACTACCAAGTTTTCTACAACGTATAACTGTTAAATGCAAATTTGCTATTTGCTGGCAAAAGGTACATTCATATATGTATGTACATACATACAAAGTAATATGTTATTAACATTGTTGTTGCTTTTGTTGCTGCTTTTGGTATTTCTTCTACATAGTTTGTTTGCCGAGTTTGCTGGCATCCCATAAACTATATTTCACTCCCACCAAATGCGATTACAATTAAATTATGCTAACAAAGCGAGCAGCGTACAAAAATATGGGTCAACCAACGACGATGGCAGCTCAACGGCCACAATCCTAAGTGTGCATAGGAGTGATTGTATGTATGTATGTATGTATGTAGTTCACTGCGAGTGTGTAATGCATGTGTAAGTGTAAAATGTGCAACGACGTTGACAGATACACCGGTCGTGGCTCCTAGAGCAAGCTGATTATTGTTGGGGTTGTTGTTGTGGTTGCTGCCGCAGCTGTTGACTGCTGATGTTGTTGACTCCGTCGTTGGCATTGCTGCTGACATACATTTTTTTATACATACACATACATATATTTTTTTCAACAAATCGCCCCGCTTGGCTGGAGTCCATTAAATTTATCAAAGTTACACAGTCGTAGTCTTAAACAGAAATATGTATGTTTGTATGTAGAGATGCAGCTTAGTTTGTGCGTGTGTGTGTGTGAATGTTTGTATGTAATGCGGTTTGTTTTTGTTTACAAACAAATATGTAAGTATCTAGTAGTATGACGAAGCACTTTTGTATGTAGGTATGTGCATATGCAGATAGTATGTCAAAGTGATATATCTAAGAGCGGGTATGTATGTATGTATGTGGTGTGGGATTGCTTCTAGCGCATTTGTGAAATATGAAATGAATTCAATTAAATTTCCATCAGGGAATTTAGAAGCATAGACATTTATATGCATATACAAACAAACAAACATACATTCATATGTAGGTGGTTATAAATGTGTTAAAGTGTTATGTAGGTGGCTATACTTGTGAGCTTAAGCATTCAATGTATTTTGATGGGCTGCGCTAGAATGTGTGTGAGTGGAAATGAATGATGAATGCAACATTATGCATTCATAAACTAGATACTTAAATTGATAACTGCGAAAAATATTGAAGTAAATTAGATCAAAGTGGAGTGAGACTCAACAATGTACATATATAGTGGCAGCTATTCTACTTAAGTAAAACGTACTTGCAATAAAGTGTAATTGAAAATTGGAGTTACGCTTGATTTTGATCCAAATTTTATTCATACATTAGTAGATATTGCGCTCTTTGTTAAATGTTATGTAATGCTGAGGTTAGGCAGAGCTTCGCTAAAAACTGACTTGGGAATTGCTTGCACAATTAGAAAGGGCTTTTGATAGTAAAAATATGTGCATTTTAATTGCATTTAACAGCTGCTCTGAGACCACCAACTTCAAATTAAAAAAAAAAAATCTCTTAAAATCGCCAACCTTGGAAAACTGAGAAATTACTTTTCTATATACAATCCAGACTTTCAGAAAACCTTGGTTTCATCAATTCTCCACAAAAAAAAAAGCTTTAGCTTAGTACTATTTTATGATTTTTATTTTTTTTGATCATATAACCGTTATTTTCAGATTTAATTTTTTAGATAATAAAAGATTTAAGACGGTTATAAAACCGCAGTTTCCATTATAACGATTCAAAATGATCGAAAGATAAAAATCACAAATTAAAAAATAAATTGTCTAAATTTAACACTTATTCTTGATCGAAAAAAAATAAAAACAATTAACTTTTAAGCAAAAAACAAAACCGACTTCAATCCTCATATAAAAATTTAAGATTATCGTTATTTTTTTCATGATCCAATGATCAGATTTAAACCAAATTAGTATGGAACCACCTGTGAGGTAACAATTTTCCTTTAAAAAAAAAACAATAAAAAATAAATAAAAATAAAATAAAAAGTACGGACTTTGTATTGAACTTAAAAACAAACTTGATATTTAGCGATTATTTTCGGTTCCTGATTTTATTCGTATGAAAGTTACTCATACGCCCTGGGTGTGCTGGCTTCCTCTAAGATCAGCAGCTACTTCAACTAGGGTACTAGGGTTCAACGATACGAGTAAATAAATACAAGTGCATACTCAATAATTTTGGATCGATACCAAGTAATTTTGGTATTGATACTTTTGAACCAACTACTGAGTAGGTATCGAAAAACGATTATTCGTATCGAAACCGTTATTCCGAATATGAGGCGCCTTGTTCTTTATGGCTTGTAAGTTGCCAGCGAAAACCGCGAGAAGGCGACAAAGCAGATATAGTGCAAAGGATATGCGCTCCAAGTGCTTTACCAAAGTCGATCTAATGCGACGTACATATACACGACCCAACGGTTCGAGTGGAAGAGTGAACTGGTTGAATGTTCGGTACAGACGTTCTAATGCGTTGTTAAGCTCACTGAGTAACTCTACGGGTTTAACGCGCGTTAGACCGCGTGAAGACCTTAAGTAAAATGCAAGAAAATGCATACGTTGAAAAGACTAGCGGAAAATACTAAAGATAATGTGAGTCTAGCTGTGTTACTGAAGCAAATAAACAAAGAGTAGGATACAAGGAGTTGAGTAATAAAAATTTTAGGAAATAACTGATGTATTCCAGGAAATTTAAATACCATGCCATCTTCGCATCTAGTATGGAGAAAAAAAGATGTCAAATAGAAAACTTATTCCAGTTCGCGGTATCTAGATACAAGAAAAACTTTTTCCGTTTTGAATGCTTTTAAGAATTTCTTTCAGTAAAATTTCAACCGTATCCTTCTAGTATCATTCGTAGTATTTCTGTACTCTTCACACTTTCAACTGTAGTAAGCGGAAACTATCGTATTTAAATCTTTAGCTCATATTTTTTTTTATAATAGTACATTTCCACTGCACTGAAATTTTTAGAAAGTTATATTTCTGGGAAGTACAACGAAAGAAGACTTTTTCGCAGAAATATTTTATGAGTAACTTTCTTGTAATATTTTCCAATTAGCTGTCTGTTTGAAATACCATTCATCATTAAACATTGGTGCTTACGATTCCCAGATAATAGATGCATAACTTTTCACATAAAGAAAAAAAAAAACAAAATTTAACTTATTAAATTCGTAAGGAATACCTTCATAGCAAAAAGTATCGATACTTTATATCCGATATTTTTCAGGTATCGATAATTTCTTTCGATACTGCTTCCAAGTAAAAGTATCGATACCTGCATGGACACGACCTTCAGAGAGGGTCACCCCGAAAAGAAACTAATACCACTAATATATGATTTAAATGGTTTTTACACACAATGTCCACTCGATGCCAATCACTTTGCTAAGGAGAATGTATGTAAAATTTCAATATGGTTTATATTTCAACCGTGGAAATTGCATCTAGTGCGTGCCTTGCGTGCATTTTCGTTGGTGAGAATAAGGAATAAATGCATATATTGTGTGTGTAACATTTCTAAGTGATACGAATTTTCTTTGAAGCTAATAGCGCTGATACCATTTAAGATCATGCGGTGCTAGTTGTTCCATAGGCAATCATGGTTTTTACATGAAAGAACAGTGGATTATTTACCAAATTTGTTCTCTTTATAATATGAATTATTGAAATAGATAACTTAAATATGATTTCACGCTCATACCGCAAAAGCTGTTCGACTTTTCAACATTTATGTTTGCTGATTTTGCTCCTTACCTAAAAATCGACCAAATCAAATTTATTTGAATTTGTGCCGAATATTTTCGGTAGGGCACCAGTGTTGTTTTTAGGTACCATATCGATGGCTGAGCGGAAGATCGACCTATCTCGGCAGCCAGTTCGAAAACGCCCTATCTCAGAAAATTTTTTAACAACGCTCTATCTCAGAAAACTTTTCATGAACGCCCTAATTTAGAATTTCATTGAAAAACGCCCTATCTCAGCTGCCGATTCAACAACACCCTATCTCAGCTTATTTTCAATGTATTTTCGTTTGAGATAGGGCATTTTTGAAACGAGTTCTGAGATAGGGCGTTATTCAACCAAATTCTTAAATAGGGCGTTTTCAATCAAACTTTGAAGTAGGGCGTTCTTGAAAAATTTTCTGAGATAGGGCGCTTTTGAACTGGCTTCCGAGATAGGTCGATCTTCCACTCAGCCATCGATATGCGCATATATGCATGAATGTACATACTACATATATATATTTATTAGGGTGCATCACCAAAAAAATTTGCGTTTTTTTCACCGGAATTATGAATTTATTATATTATTATTATTATTATTATATTATTAAGACTGCCACCAAAATATTTCCTAAAAATATTAAGCTAGCGCACATAGTGCGATTTGAAAATACCTCCAAAACTCATAATTTTGATTCCATTGATAAAATTTTTAAATAGTTTTATGCAGAACTTTTAAGCTTAAACTTTTCTATCATCTGAGGCCATTTTCTGGAAAAGGATTTTTAAATACTAATTTTATTTATAAAAAACTAAATTTTTTTGAGGAATTTTCAAATGTGTCCAACCCACGTACATCTTAATGTGTTTCCGAAATATTTTGGTGGAAGTCTTAAAATATAATAAGTTTTATAATTTCGATGGCAAAACAGCACCAATGTTTTTGCATGGAGAGTGATGCAGTCTAATGTATATACATAAATGCATGCCCCCAATCTAAGTAGTTTTAGTGTTTACTTGCACGTAAATCTTACTATAGTATACATATGGACACACATACATATGAATGTTTTTTAGTAAATTTCATTTTGACATGCACACAAAGCTACAGAAGCATTTTATATATTTGTAGTACGAGGCGTGTTGTTTAGTCGGAGAAAGTGTCCAATTGGTCAAAGCGTGGCAGCATTTATTATTTTTTTTTCTGTTTGTTTACGCAAATTTAACTGTCTTTTTCTATTTGGTTGTCATCGGTACTTTTGTTTTGCGCAGAAATTCCTTATTTTGTTTACTAACTAATTTCCTGTTTTTGTGTGTCTTATTTGACAGTAATTGATTTGTGAGTGAATAACGACTATTTATATTAAAACAAAAGTATATTCAACTGAATAGATAAAATAGCCGTCGTTTTTTTTCGTAGTTGAAGTTTGTGTTTACTAAAATATGCCAGTATGTATTTGGTAAATTTTGGTGTTTTGTTTACAGTTTTAATATACATACGTCATAAATAGCTTTTTTCTGCTTAATACTTTCCAGCGCAGTTTACGTATTGGAAATGGTAATGAAAATGGTTTAGTAATGGTTTTGGTTTTGGCAATGAAAATGAAAATGTTTATAGTAATGGCAGTGGTAATGGTAATGGTAGTCGTAATGGTAATGGCAGTGATATATAATGATAATTATTATATATAGTACGGATATCAGTATTGTAAATGGGAACGGTAATGGAAATGATTATAAAAATAGTATTGGTGAAGGTATTGCTAATACTAATGGCAATGGTATTGGAAGGGGTAATGGTAATGGTATTGGAAATGGAATTTGTAACAGTAATATTAATGTTTATAGTAATGATAATGGTATTGATATTGGTAATGGTAATGGTAATGGTAATGGTAATGATAGTTGTAATTGTAATGCTAATATTAATAACAGTGGTGTTGATAGCCACGAAAGGTTTTTTACTCATAATATTGATACCAAATACTTCTCAAAATCCATAAATGTTAGATTTTGTTACACTGGTTAGCCTCTGCTTGGCTTTGCAGAACGCATTAGCGTCCATATCGTTAGAGAAAAATTACAGCGAGATATCTTAGCTGGGATCAAGAACAGTTAGGGCAGGAACCAGTTTTTGTGCCCTCTTGCGACGGACTAATGGGTGCACAATAACATAGGATATGCTCCATAGTCTGCTCATACGTTTGGTATCTCCTGCCAGCTTAAAGGCACGTGAAGTCAACAAACAGTACTCTATTGAACAGGTCCGGGATCAAGTAGTCGACGATTCAGAAAGAGTTGACGCTAAGCTACTGTGACTGCCAGACTTGCACAAAAACAGTCTCGAGGCATTAAGCTTGCCACCATTGCTCTGGCTCAATATAATAATCTATAATCTATGTATATACACTCACAACTATCCAACTATCAACTCTTTTGATTAAGGTTTTATGCAGTACCGCTTGGAATAATATACGACGGTCGAGTGAAGGGAAGATTCAATTGCAGAGAAAAGGCGATAGGCCACAAGTGCAGCCTAACAGATTTTTGTATGCGCAGATCACAACCTCTACGTTGAGCCGCCACAACCAAGCTTATTCCCAGCTGATTGGTGCTTTGATTCAGCTGGAGACTTGACCCTCTAAGTTTCGGTTCTGCCCAGTCCGGAATCTTGTATTTCCATGTAAACAGTACAGTGATTTTTTCAGCGTTGATGATAAGCCCTAAATTGGTTGCCCACAGGTATATGTCGTGTTGTGCTTGGCTCTTGAGTGAGTAACTGGTGCATAAACTCTTCTCATTAACTCTAACGAAGGCATCATTCGCTGTCAGTTCAGCAGGAACTCCTTAAATTTTATTGAGTACCCACAAAAGTGTAACAAATGCGTAGAATTTGAGGCCATGCTAATCCTAATTCACCTCTTTCCACCTTAGGTAAGCATTTTTTTATTAAATAAATTTAAACATATTCGGGGGCATCACTCTCCGTACGAACGAAAAAACATTAGTACCGTTCATCCATGGGAACTACAAAATTGATTATATTCTTAGACTTCTGGTAAAATATTTCGGAAAAATATTAAGATTTGCGTCCGACGGACCCATTTCAAAATACTTTCAAAAATCGATTTTTCGTAAACATAAATTAAATTAGTTTTTAAATATATGTTATCCGAAAAATCAACCCAGAAGAGTTTTAGCTCAATTGGCCTGCATAATAATTTTATAAGCGGTATTAATACAAAGAGATTTTTGGAGTAGTTTTTAAAATGATTTAGCTCACATAAATCTTGATATTTTTCCGAAATATTTTGGCGGAACCGCAACTTTTTTTTAGGAGGCACCTTAATAGATGTGCATGTGAACTCCTACAAGCATTTTTATATCCACGAATGTTAATACATATGTACATACATACATATGTGTGCATGTACATACATATATACATATGAACATACGTGCATGGTAGATGATTATGCCACACTATGTTGGTGTCGGTTCGTTCGCTTTTCGGTATCTGGAACATCTAAAAATGAAAACTGCGTGCCACTTTAATTGAAAATATTTGGTTTCATTTTCTTGTATTTATCTATGCATGCATTTATTTGTATTATTTTTTACTTGCTGCTGCTATTTATTCATTAGTCGTTCGGTCAATTGGCCGGTGGCTATATATGTACATGAACATGTGTATACGTATGTATGTATTAGGGCAGGTAAATTTATTCTGAAAAAATATAACCGACTTTGTTTCGGCGACTAAAGCATTCCACTGGCGATTCTGAGCAAAAAAGTCCATGGAAGCATAGCCCTAAAATAGATCTCGAGCCTCCTTATTTTTAATTTTAGTTATTGATTCCTAACCGATTTTTTTTATGTATTTTTTTTTTAAATAAAATTTATGTATGTCGATTTTGCCTACGAGCAATTGCACGAATTTTGCAAAGCAAAGAATTTATCACTGTCCGAATTAGTTTCGTGTTATGGCACTGTATGAGGTGGGGTTTTGTCGAATGCTGACGTATGCTCAGCCGCTCCAGAGTCCAGCGAAGGTCCCCGTAACCCCACCAAATAAAACACAATGATTTGTGTATTAAGTCGAACACACCCACACACACACGCGGCTATTTAGAATAACGGCAACTTGTTGTACAGGTGTGAGAGGGAGATAAAGAGAGAGAGTCGGCAGTCGGTGTCGGAGATTATTCGGCGGATATTTGTACGGCGACGGGAGCGCTATTGGTGACAGAAAGATTGGCAGTGGAACGCGTCAGTCGTAGCGAAGAGCGTGGCAGTGAGAGCAGCCGCGGTGGTTGTGACGGTGACTGCGATGATTGCGACGGCAGCCTGCAGTTCCCTTGCAGTTGTGGTGGCGGCCTCAGCGGTGACGTTGGCAGTGGCCCATATAATGATAAGNACGGGAGCGCTATTGGTGACAGAAAGATTGGCAGTGGAACGCGTCAGTCGTAGCGAAGAGCGTGGCAGTGAGAGCAGCCGCGGTGGTTGTGACGGTGACTGCGATGATTGCGACGGCAGCCTGCAGTTCCCTTGCAGTTGTGGTGGCGGCCTCAGCGGTGACGTTGGCAGTGGCCCATATAATGATAAGAGCGGCAGCGACCCCGCGCAGTGTTGGAGTACGCGGACCTGATTGTGGCGAGGGGGAATACGGCCCCTTTTAACTACGACGGTGACAGCGGTCTCGGACGGCGAAGGTTGACATTCGCAGTAACGATTCCCGTACTCGTGACAGGTAGTAACGTCGTCTGGGGCGACGATAATTGCGGCGGCCCCATTGGTGATGACAGTAGCAGCGGGCCCTGATAGTGGTGACGGTGATAACGGCCCTGGTTGGCGATAGTTAGCGTTCGCAGTCTTCGGTGATGATGGCGGGCGGCCCTCGATTATAGCTTCGGCTTGGGGCGGCAGTAGTGGTGGCGGCCCCGGTGATAATGATGATTGCCCTAACGGTGATGATGATGATTGTGGCGACCCTGGATGACAGTGAGTAAGAATTGCGGTCTTCTGTGTTGCTGGCGGGCAGTTCTCGGTAGAAATGTCGACCTTGGTGCGGCAGTAGTAGTAGCGGCCCCGGTGATGAGAGCGACGGTCCGGGCCCTAGTGTTGACGGTGACGGTGGCGGCGGCCCTGATTGGCAGCGAGTATGAATAGCGGTCCTCGGTGATGTTTGCGGGCGGTCCTCGGTAGCGATCTCGGCCTTAGGGTGGCAGCGGTGTTGGCGGTCCAGATTGGTGACCTACGGACAACTGATCATTAGTGCGGTCCCCCAGGGCGTCGAAAGGTTGCCCAGTCCCTTCCGTATGTATTCGTAGTCGCTAGGCGGTATCGTAAGCAGGCAGGGATGCTCGGATGTGGGCAAGCGCAAATGGGTCATGCCCCCTGTCTGCTAAGACCGTGTCCAAAAATGGGTCTAGCCCATAATGATTTCGAAGTGTTGCATGAGGTGTACACAAAATCGTACACAAAAATCGTTTGGGAAGGCGATTTTTTTATATTAAATAACTTTTGCTGCATTGCCATAATATTGAGCCAAATTGACTACTGATACACTAGATTAGAGTGGGTGTTTGTTAACATTAAGAACTCACTTATATTTGCCATATTTATGTCTTTTAATATATTTAAATAATCATTCATAGTTTTATAGAAAATTGCCTTATTTTACGACCTTTACTTTTTTATAAGTTCTAATATATGACCAAGCCGTGTGGAGCTGCCTATACAAACATATATTCAGGCTTATAAGCCTGTAAATATATATTTTTCTACATTTATTTTGAAATAGTATGCAAAAACGGATGAACAGTAGTAAATAATTAGTACCTTTTATACTATTTTAAAATGCGTGACCAGAATAGAACTGCCGAAAAAGTGAGGATAAGTTACTGACAACACCTTGTTCATGAAAATTATCTTATCAATTTAATTGAATTAAAAATTTTGAACAGGTGGCAGCACTCTTTAAAAATGTTTTGGTAATTAATCTCTCTTAGGCTACTTTAGTTTGATACATTTTCGTAATAATATATTATGTATCTCATCAATTTAATTGAATTGAAGTCGGTTAAAAAAATGAATTGGTTATGGATTAAAAACTAAAATTAAAAATGAGGAGGCTCGAAATCCATTTTAGAGCTATGTTTCCATGGACTTTTTTATTCCCGAAACAAAGAGGAGAAAAAATTTGACCCGCCCTAATGTATATGCACAATTTTCGCTTAAATTGCTTGGTACCATTGCAATTTAAATAGAGGCGCCAAAGGCACACACACCCATAAACAAACTACCAGCCACCCACATAATAGGCCGGCGCACACCTGCCAACATTAAAAGCAACAACATCATTCACACACGCATACACATACATATGTACATATGTAGGTACATAAATACAATGATTCGCTGTTATTTTATTTTTTTTTCGTCCATCGAATTTAAATAATCGCCAATTGAAGTTTATTGACCGACCGCTTTACGCTATGCTCTGTTTTTAGCTGTATTAAGGTACTGTTGTCATTGTTGTTGTTGAACACATTTCGCTGCGCTGAAGAATGCTTGCAACAACTAAAACTATCGCTGTACAATGCGGAAATTTCAATAACAAATACACACCTACTGTGCAATTAATGGCATTTTGTTGTTGTTGCATGCAGCCATAGTTATTCGTGAAATAAATGTTTATTGATTTTAAAGTATTTTCCTTTGAATTTCCCGCATTGACTTTGCTTTTGTGATTTTTGTTTATTGCTCTGCTCAGAGCCTGCACTGTTTATTTGCAATTTTCATGATTTGCTCTAAATTCCTTTGTTTTTTTTTTTTGAACTAAAATGCTGCCGCGTGATGTGAAAATGAAGTAGGCCATCAGCATAAACACTATGGATGCTATAATCCCTGCAAAAAATATGCATAATGTGAAGAACTGCCGCAAACGGGTCGAAACTGAGGTTTTTTTTTCGAAATATATGGCGACCCGAGACTGGTAATACCGATTCTGCATTCCGGCAATTTTTTTTCTACACATAATTTTTAATCGAATGTACAACTATATTTTAAAAAATGGTTAGGCCTATAACTTATATACATATTTTAAAGTATACTTAAATCATTAGTCACACTTAACTTAAACTTAACTACAGCCCTTAATAAATATAAATTTTTTTATGACAAAATAAAAAATATGGGAGAAAGCTCCGTCGTTCTCATTGTTTAAAAATTAGCAGAATCAATACTGCCAATCGCGAGAAAACCAATAAAAAACAAATCGGAAAAAAGCTAAAAACTTCCAAAATAATCCAATTTCGAAAAATAGAGAATTTTTTTTATTTTTTTACCGTGTTGTGCCATAAACAATTAGTTAACTGACAAAATCTTACTCAACATACATTTTAGGAGAGTTGCCACACGTTTTAAAATTAAAATGGATTATTGAAATTGTCGGCAATATTATTATATACCAAATAAATAATATAAAAAAAACTTTTTAATATACAACGCTTTTATAAATGGACTAAAAAGTAGAAAATAATACTTCTCAGTCCCATAGAATTTGTTTTGATAACTTTTGATTTTGAAATTTTAGCAAAAGTCATTATAAACAAT
>NW_016160472.1:0-36027 GCF_001687245.7 Rhagoletis zephyria | reverse complement strand
GTGGGTATGCAACATTTCTGTTGCAGATGTGGAGCAACGGTGAATGGTTTATTCAGACACCGACTAAATAACTGCTGTATAAAATTTGTTGCTAGCAGAATTCTTGTTGTTGCTACAATAGCGCAGCAGCGGCGGCAACAGCTATTAATGTTAATGGAGTCGCTGACTTGTCTAAATAGAGATCAACTAACAAAAATAAAAATAAAGCAACAAAAATATAGACGCAGTAAATTACGTTCCATTTGTATTTTGTTGCTGTTGTTGTCGTGGTTGTTATTGCTGCAAGTGGAGCAACGATGAAATTAAAAACAAAAAAAAAAGTAAACACTTCGAAGCAGCGAACCATTCATGGTGGCACCACCAAAGCAGTTGACTAACATAACCAGAGCAACGCGTGCAAAAATATGCAGATGGGTGGACGGACATATATAAATATGTAGATACATACGTATAAACCTTGCCAAATGCTCATGTATGTGCATTAGGGTGGTCCTTAAATGTATGAAGCACATTTTTACATCAGATTTCCAAAACCTCAACCCTATATAGATGCCACTATAGGGGAAGATATCACATATAAATTTTGGTACCGATCGGAGACGGTTAAGACGTTTCGCACAAGGGGAAAAGTTCAAATTCCTCTATGGAGACTCAAAAAACTAAAATTATTTTTTCCATCTAATACCACAATCGATGCTACTTTGCCGATTGAGGGGGTGAGATTGAAAAAAATCGTTAATTTGATTTTTTAAGGGCCACCCTAATGCACATATGTATGTGCGCTTGCTATCACAAACCGTATAAAATCATAACCTACATACTTCAGGTGGTCGACGTTGCCGTCGTCCAGTGCACCAACCACAATTAGCCCATGAGTGGTACGGAGGCAGCGGCTATGTTTCCTACTTTACTTTACTGTGGTGCCACTGGTGGTGAGAGGTGCTCAAATCAGCATCCAGCTATACGTTCGTACGCGATTGTCAGTCTTTAATTCACTTATGTCAGTTAACGAAGCGGGATGAATGACCTTAATTTGAATACGTGCTGAAGTCAACAGCGCAAGAGAGCGAACACTTGGGTGTCATAAACTTTTAAGCGTGCGCTGACGCTGGCGCTGGCAACGCGCCGTTACAGTGTTCCCTATATTTGGTGATAGCTGACCACCGCGCAGCCCCCTCATACCGCTGTGCGCTTTATTTTAATAATTATCTTTTTTACTACATACTAAATAAATTACCATTTTATCGTTTTCGTTCAAAAAGGAATCGTAATCGACGTTAGCCCCCACTACCTCGATACTACAAGAAAACAAATATATCTATGTACATTAGGGTACCTCAGCAAAAAAAAAGTTACGGGTTTTCCACCGTAATTATAAAATTTGTTATATTTAAAAATTGCCACCAAAATATTTCGGAAAAATGTCGAACGAACAAAGAGAATGCATAAGTATCTCTACACATATGTACATTAGATTGCATCACTCCCCATACAAAAAAAAGGCACTGTTTTTCCATTATAAAATTTATTATATTTTAAGACTTGCATCAAAATATTTTGGAAAAATATTAAGACCTTTCAAAACTTGAGTTTTTTTTGTGAATAAAAGAGTTTTCTAAAGTGTTTTTTTGAAAAAGATCACCTCAAATATCTCATTATTATAATTCAGTTGATTTTTATTTATTTTTTTTAATATTTTTATGCAGATTTTTTAAGCTTAAACTGTTTTGTCATCTAACGGGAGTTTTAAAGAAAATGTCCTTTAAGAAACTATTTGTATTCGTTAAGAACTCGATTTTTGGAGGTATCTTCAAATCGGTCCAGCTCACGTAGATCTTAAAATTTTTCCAAAATATTTCGGTGGAAGTCTTCACATATAATAAATTTTGTAATCCTGGTGGAAAAACCGAAACTTTTTTGTGTTGCAGTCTAAAGTACATAGGTATATATATTTCACTATTCATAAGAGAAAAAAATCCTACTGTTGCCTGTTTTACTAGCAATTTAAATGGAAAATGATTTTTACATTTTCTGTCAATTTCCATACAAAATTCAAATTTTTCACTTAAATTGCTTTCGTGAAATTGGCTGTAATACTTCCGCGAAAATATTAAGTCCCATGTAAACTGGACCGATTTGACAATACATATGTACTTCCAAAAATAGTATTATTTTTATTCCTTTGACAAAATTTTTAGGCATTCTTATATAGACATTTAAGCTTAAACTCTTCTATCATCTGAGGTGACTTTTAAACAAAATATTCTTAAAAACCAATTTTATTTACAAAAACTCGATTTTTCGGAAGTGTTTCCAAATCGGTCCAGGTTACGTAAATCTTAATATTTTTCCAAAATATTTTGACGGAAGTCTTAATACGTTTTATAATTCCGATGGTACAGTACAGCTTTTTTTCTATGAATAGTGACGCACCCTAATGTTTGTTCGTTCGATGTTTAATATTTAAGTAAATTGTGTTGTTGTTAATTTGTTGATGAATTAAATGGCAACCTATGTAAAAATGTCGTTTTACGTTTGGTGGCTTTTGACTCGCTTAGACGCCTATGTCGCACGCAACTAGGTAAGAAGTTTCGTCGTGCAAGTAAGTAAATGTACATACATATGTTTGTTATAGTCAGGGCTGCCAACTTGGCCCAAACCATGCCATTTTTGGCCCTATTTTACTTTAAATGGCACTTAATTTTCCAATTTGGCACAAAGTGTCGAAATGGTACTTTTGAAAATAAAGTAATATTTCAATACATTTTTGTCACATCCTTTGCGTGTACTTCTTTTTATAAACAAAAATTTTCTAATTTCTGTAGTGTATACAACTGGTTTATTTTACTTTGGTATTGGACTGCTGTTTTAGGAATGTGTTTCTAAGTGCTAAATGGGAAGAATTAAAGAGAATGGCACCTTTTTTGGCATTTTTATTTTTTATTTGGCACATTTTGGCACTTTTTTATCCTCAATATGGCACTTCATAGCTAAGTATAGTTCCATTTTCATGGTGCGCACTTGCTAAAGTTTTTAAAATGTGTCTTTATGATTACTAATTTTTTGTCGTCACATCTAGTATGCACGCATTATGATACACCAATACCAGTTTTCATGTTAAGGTGGTTCAGAATTTCACGGAAATATTGTTTAGGGTAACAACTGTACTTCAATAAAATTTATTCCTACACTTTAAAAACAAAGGGTAGTGAAAAAATGTGCTTCCGTTTTTTCGGAGATAAGAATCCTCTTTCCATGTATAACATACACAATTTTTTCTTCTACTTGATTGGAGTTATAACTGACAAATCGAGCCAGTCGTTTATCTTCTTTGCCCACTGACGCCAAGTCCTTCTCCACCTGGGCTTTCCAACGCACAAGAGGCCTTCCTCTTCCCATATTACCAGCATCATGACCCGCGTTCTATACTTTTAGAGCTGGAGCATTTCTGTATATTCGTACGACATAACCAATCCAACGGAGCCGCTGTAATCTAATCCGCTGCACTATGTCTATATCGTTGTAATGAAATCTTGACATACATATATTATTTTGTGCCAAAAGATGGTTTTTGGTTCTATAGTTTTTAAAGTAAAAAATAAACACAAAGCTGAAAATAATCGGTGATTTGTGCTTTTTGTTTTTTTTTTGGCATTGATAATAAAATGATTTCCGAAAAATTTTCGAATATGCGGCTACTTAGACTTTTTTTTCTAATTCAGGATTTGGCTGGACTTGTCACGTTATCTCGTGTTTTATGTTTCGGGATTTTTCGAGACACTTAGTATTTTACTTGTTTCTCTGTTTTTGGCTTTTCGGTATTTTTTTCTGGAGCTTTTAGAGAATTTTTTCCAGACTTCTATAGATTTTTTCAAGGTTCTTCATGTTTTACTTTTAGGGCCTTTTTCAGGAGTGTTTAGTATCTTTTCGGCACTTTTATGGATCTTTTCGCAACTCTTCGGGTTTTAATTTTCGGAAGCTTTCGGTATCTTATATACTCTTCACAGAATTTATGGAGAGTTTTCGGTATTCTTCGTGTTTTAATTTCCGGGAGCTTTTGGGATCCCATTGGCACTTCTCTATCTGCAATCTATTTTTTAATATTTGTAAGGAAAGTAATAAATATTTCAAATGGAAACTACGAGAAACACATGATTAACAACATATCCATCGATTGAGTGCAAAATTTTGCTTTTTTGTAAAGAAATCTCCAAAATAGGTTTTCCAAATACACCGATTTCAAATCGTACGATCTGGAAGTTATGTCGAAATACCAACTTTTCACGTAATTTTGGAATAATACGAATTTTTAGGCCTTAACGAATTGGTTGACATGAATAAGTTTGTGCGCTGTTCGGCAAACTTTATCGAAGTCAAAATTCAAAATGCCATCTATGTCGATTTGAAAGTCGTTTTCAAAACTGGGATCCAAGCACATATGCATATCTATATTTAAAAAAAAAAAACATGGTCACCCTTATACACTTAGATATAAATATATGCACACTCGTATGCATATACATATGCATGTATGTAGATGAATTCATACACCTAAATTGAGGTTATATGTATATATGTATGTATGTTTATTTTATTTCATTATTACTTTTTTTTGTATGCGCGGCTTGGCACAGTTTTCATAGCGTAAATTGTTGTAATGCCTTACCATAATTAAGTGTTGGTGCCACTTTTGCGAGCAGCATGTAATAACAACAGCAACAAAAACCACTGGAAAACTCCCCCTAATGCTTTGCTTGGCATGTCGGTACTTACATATGTGTGTTGAGTTTAGTTTGGAAAACCGCCGAGGGGCGTTTAATAACTTCCAGCGCTCTAGCGCCCCCAAATCGGTCGGCATATTAATGTCTGCATGTACTCGTCGTACTCGTAGTGTGTGTTAAAAATGCGCTCATGTATCATAGCTTTCGAAGTTTTGTGAATTGCAGCATCGACGCTAACATGCAAAAGTGTATGCGAGCGAGTGTACAAATATTTTTGTGATAGTGTTTATTTTTTCTAGATGCGGGGCAATTACACAATCGTGTGTGGATATCAGGTGTGGCAAGTGTGTCAGGTAAATGGCACTGAAGTTAAGTACGTATAATCAAAGTGCAGCATTTTTCTAAACAGCTAAGTTTATTTGAAACTACTTTGTTTATAGTTCGTAAGAATGTTTGTATGTGTGTATATGCAAATTTTTAAGATGACACAATTACTCGCTGCTTACCCGGTCGTTGATATGTTTGAATCACTTCGAAAAATCTAGCGCACTGTTGCATGCGCAGTGATCAAAATAGAAAGAAAAGTAAAATAATAGAAGGACAATCGCTAGAGCTTATAGACCCAATGCATAGAAAACTAATTAAGGTAGGTACTCAACTGAATAGTGGAAGTTTTCATTCGTGAGCTCGAGTCTTGCCGCTTAAGGACTTGAATTCTCTAACAGCTTGAATATTATATTAACTTTATATTTGTACGAATTTGTTGACATTTTAAAGTCTAATTGCTGACGAAAATGTATGTACATAAATGATCTTGTTCACTGTTCTTATTGAGGACTTGGAAGTACCCGGCGTGCTTCACTGCACCTTAAAAGTATTTTTATGTTGTTTGATATCCGTATTGTAATATTTTATTTATTTTATCAATTTAATTTAATACCTTTTATTAAACTGGTGGCAACCCTTCTCAAAAATATTTTCGGCAATAAACTTGTCTAAACCTCTTCTGTTTGATACCCATATTGCAATATTCACACTCTAAAAAAAATTGTGTAGATTTCCTAGCTAAAAGGTAGGTTACTGATTTCCTACCTTATTATTCGCGAAATTACATGCTAGATTATTCAACGAATAGTTTGTTTAGATTTCGGACTTTTTAGAGTGTAATATAGCTACAAAATACACACCTGCTGTTTGATTTCACCCGTAGAATTGTGTAAAGCCGCTAACAAAAAGGATTTTTACACACGAAAATGTATAAACGAGAAAAATACATATTCATCGTGTAAATTTACCAAAAATTTTTAAAAATAAACAAAAATATACTCGATTTATAGTCGCATTTTTAAACAGATTTTTTAGAGTGCAATTCATCTTAACAATTAAATTGAATTAAAAATTTTAAACAGGTGGCAACTTTCAACTAAAATATTTTCGTTTGTATCCCTCCTTAAACTTCTTTCTTTTGGCAGCCATACTGCAATATTTATTTTATGTTATCAATTTTTACGTAAACTGCAATTTTCAAACAGGTGGCAACTTTCTAATTTTGATATTTTAATTTAAACCTCTAGCATGACATCGGTGAAAATAACCTGCATCCAGTAGCGAAATATCTTAGTCAGGCAGCTATTAAAGCACTTGATTGTGATAGTCATGGACACAGTATGGGTGCCAGATAACAACCCTGCAAAAAATGCGACTAATCGAGTATGACTCCGGGAGCAATCGCAAAGAAAGATGCGACTAATACCACTTTTGATCTCTTTATATGGAATGAACTGATCGCTTTTGTTCGAGCATGTCCTATGAAGAGACTAATTGTTCCCCTTTATACCCGAACGGGTATAAAAAGCGACTAGTCACTTTTAAAAAACAAAAATAAAAATTTGCGCCAGCTGCGATTCGAACCAGTGTGCTTAGGTTTGTTAGGCGAATACTCTCTCCATTTGCCAACGCCGCACATGAAACTTGATTGACTAAGTGCGTATATATCATTCAATCGTTAATTGTTCCCGTTGGAGATGAGTCAGGGCCTAATTGATCTTCAATTATACCCGTAAGGGATGAGTTCAGACTAATTCATCTCCAATAATACCCGTATGAGACTGGTTGTGACTAATTAATGCCTAACTGTACCTGATTGAGACTAATCTCGGAATACTCTCTTAAGAGATTAGTCGCACAATTTTTTGCAGGGAAGGATATATCGGGAAACTACATGGCGGATGAACTGAAAAGGAGTTGAAGCTTATTGATGGCGATCAATGTCCTTCCCAACTCAGATATTCCGCTATTGTCTTTCTTGCTGGAAAATAGTGCAGCGCTACACATCCGGTATAAATTAGATAAAAGAAGATCTCGACCATTTCTTCGACTAATGCAACCACGTTTCACCTCTAGGGAGAGGCAAAATGTACACAGTCTCTTTTAAGGTATCCCAATGGGCCTATGTACCTAGGGACACCTTGAAGGTTATTTTTTCTTATGGTTGACGAGCTTGTCATCTGTGATTTGTAGTGCCTGATTGCTGGAACAAGGCAGACGAACATTAAAATAAATATATGTACGTACATAAATTCGGCGCTCAAAAATTCTAGCAAAGTATTTGGCCGAGCTGCTCGGAGATTGGCTTTGACCACTGTTTTGACTTTCACTACTCCGACAGAAGTGAAGTAAAGGAGATCTAACATCAATTTTCACAGATTGCTCCAATATGGACTTTAACAACGGAGCCTTAGCGTAGCATACAACCCTTGCTGAGATTACTGCTGTTACAAGTTGAGAAGATATATTGACAGTTAACCCTTATGCTAAATGATCTGGAAGTTCAATTAATCCAGCATTTCTCTGGCTTTGAAATAACAATCGTGGTTCTCACTGAAATGAATTTTTACCCCAACTCGCAGACGCTTTTCTTAACGTTATCAAAAATTTTGTTCTCGTTTTTTTTCTCCGACAGAAACTTTGGTTCTTATTTGATCCATCTTGAAAATGCCCTCTATTCTCTCGTTCCCATTGGCAACGATCCCGAAAGTTTCGTTTTTATACTGTTTTTATTAAGAGTTTTATTGGCACTTTGTTCTTCACGGAAACATTTCCGAACGTTTTGTTCCCATTACAAACTGTTCTCAATAATTTTGGTCCTGTTTGGTTCTTTTTGTTCGCGTGCAGAACTAAACCAAAACCGGAATGTGTACTCAGTCTATGTTTCACACAGTGAACTAATAAATAAACTAGTTATTTTAAAAATACCATTAAAAAAAATATAAAAAAAAATTTAACAAATTAAGCTTACTTTTATCGCCGAGAGTTATGCTATCGCAGAGCAAACCATTCGGCATATCGCACTGCATGGCGGCAACGGCGGCGACCGTGGATGCAGCAGCTGAGGCGGCGGCGTTGCTGCTCTTCGTCGAGAGCAACATGGACGATGGATAGTCCACATAATATAAACTGCTTTGGTTATCCACTTTAACAGTATATGTATGTATATGCAGCAGAAAGACACAACACAAATAACAACCAAAGATGGCTGATTTCAAACTACTAGCACAAACACTAACAACAAGTGGGTTATAGGCATTTGCGCATGCGCTTGTTTTCCAAACAATGGAACTCACAAAATTTAAATTTTCAATTGTGTGCAAAGAAGGGTTAAGATTTAAATCAGAAGCACAGTAAAATGGCGATTTTTATTAGAATTCACACTGCTGTTGATGTTGTTGAGCTGTCGAATTTTCAACAGTGTTGGGCGAAGCAACTTTTTTATTTTTT
Organism: Rhagoletis zephyria; assembly: GCF_001687245.7. Classification (NCBI taxonomy): domain Eukaryota; kingdom Metazoa; phylum Arthropoda; class Insecta; order Diptera; family Tephritidae; genus Rhagoletis; species Rhagoletis zephyria. The sequence goes on along the minus strand of NW_016160472.1, from coordinate 27,529 downwards.
CTTTAAATTTTTTTGCTTTTTTCCCCAACTCACTAAATTCTCTTGCGATGCTGATGTTTGTTATTTACACTGAATATTTTATTTCTAATTGATTTGTGTATATTTTGATTTCGTTTTAATTTCGGCACTTTTCTCGTGGCCTGACAGTGTGGCAATGTAAAGCTGATTGTGACTCTGCACTGTTCTGAGTGTGCAATATTTGGTGCGCTGCCTGTTGCTGGTGCTTTGCTTTACTTCCTTTTGACGTTGCTGCACGATTTTTATTTTTTTTTTTGCATTTAATTTAACTGTTCCTTTTATTTACATAAATTTTTTTTTTCCACGGAAATGTGAATGAAATGCGATTTCTCCACTCTACCCTTTTACGCTCGTTCCTCAACCTTTTTCGTGTGCAACTTTTTTATTTATGTATTTTAAGTATTTCTTCGTTCTTCATTTGTCGTTTTTTTATTGCATTTATATTACTTTATGAGTTTTTTGGTCCTATCTTCCAGTTGGGGTGTTGACTCGTTACTTTTTTTGTTTGTACGCATACTCGTGCTTTGTTATGTGCATTTGTAATTTGCTAAATTTGGCAGCAGCCATAAGAAAAAAATAAAATAAAATAAAATTAAATTAAAACCAAAATACGGCAAAAAAACGCTATCAGTTTGCGTTGAAAATTAGCATTACTTCGTTTTTGTTGTTATTGTTTTGTTTATTTATTTTCAACAGAATTCAGCCTATAAAGAATGGGGATTTAATGGAGAAAACAAAAAAATGCCAAGGCATTGACACCACCGTCTGCAATGCGAACGACAACAATATTTTAGCAAATAAAGCGTTGAGGCAAGAACAGTAACACAAATAAATAAATAAAATAAACGAAGAACGGAAAATAACAATAAACAAAATGTAGCAGCCTAAAAAAGCTGAAAAGTGTTGGCAAAAAACTTCGGCAGCAACAAATGTCCATATCTGCAGATTTTATAAGAAAATGGGTCCAATACCGTTATGCTTTGTGTCCGCGTTTTTCATTCGCAAATTTTAGTTTTAGTGATTGTATTTATTGTTTGGAAAATTTAAGCATTATACCCTGCTTTCTTTCCGCTTTTGTTTAGACGAAGCAAAGACGGTCAATGACAGTAAATTGCCTGCTGAGCTTTTGATATTATTGATATCTTCTTCTGTTGTAATGTGTGTTGTGGTGAACAACTATTTTTATTATGACTGGAATTCATTCCACAAGTTTCTTGTAAAACTCCAAAAAAATTCCCAATGCTTTAGATCGGAAACGATTTATCTGAATTAAAATGTCGCCACATCCGGATGCTTTAAGTCAGCGGTGTCCTACAGAAATCGCACCGAGGGCTACTTTGAAACTATTGCCATGCTTTGTAGGCAACCGCCTAGTTTAGCTTCAATCGTAACTGATCCTTTAAAATTATTTATCTGCATATTGGTACAACTTATACAAGTTTATATAGCAAGAAATTCCAAGTCCAAAAGAAGAGTAAATGACGGCTAAAGCTGGCAATTTTTCTCTACGAACTGTCCCTGTCTGTTTCCTCCACGAACACTGAGATCGCTTTTATCATTTTTGGTATGTGTTTTCTTTGAAAACTTTTATTGAAATCATTTAGCTTTGCCCATTAGTTAGTAATGCTAAGTCGGAGAGCCCTATCTAAATACATTACCATCGAGAATTTCTTTGAAACTGTTTTTGAATTTCAGGAATATCTTATTTCTCTCTCTTTCGATACTTAAATATGTATGTAGTTTCTTTGTTTGCGCGCTAACAGGTGCCCGGGAATTTTTTGATTAAATAAAACGAATATTTTTCAATATATATTCAGACTTAAAAAACGAAAAAGTAAAGGTAAGGTTCAGTTAAAATGATTTCTCCAAACAGTGGTTAGAGAGACCTTGCAGTTGTACATGTGTTGGCATGTACTTAGAATGCTTTTAGTGCAGCAATCACAAATTATACTCTTTGGCGATAAAGTGCTGAATGATGAGGATCCCGAGAAAGTAGCAATGCCTTTACCTTGAAACAGAACACAATGGATCCCTTCTGGGCCGTTCGCCAACGATAACTCTTTAATGCAATAATGCCTCTTTAGCCAGTTTATAAGTCATTCAATTTCCTTATATGTAAATCATAGATACCTTAATATAACTCCTCCATTTGATAAGTCATCTGAATAATTCTTGGTTTTCCGACGGCGTGGGAAGATGGTGTACGTATAATGGAACGAGTTTTCTTGATCTGTTGTCAAGTTTGACTCGGAGGGACATTTTTGAAGATGGCACAACGCTGAAACCGGTTTGTCTCCAAACCAAACTTGACCACGGATTATGGAAATTAGTTCCAAAATACTTCCTAAAAATATAGTTTCAGTCGTTCCCTTTGGATGCTGTTTCTGTGACAACCTTTCAATTCTACATACATACATATATAACCATTCACCAAATCGTGTTTTTTTCTGTTCTTTTAATTCGTGTCCTTTTTTGGGTTTCTTAATTAGCTTTGGTTTGAGAGCTGATTGCGACAAAGGTAGAAGGAACAAAGATATTAGGTCTCTTCGTGTGTACGAATAAAATCTCAATATCCGGTTAGTATCCGTCTATTTGGTTTTCCGGATATCCCGATACCCTAAACAGTGTTTGAGCAAATTCGTAAAATTGTTATCAAAATATCAATAATTCAGAGCTTGAAAATATATAATAGAACACTTCATTAACAAACAAAGAATTGTTAGGTTAGGTTAGAGGAGAGGAGGTGGAGGCAAACTTAGATATAGATTTAGCTGTCCATTGTGNTACTGAATTATTGAGCTTGAAAATATATAATAGAACACTTCATTAACAAACAAAGAATTGTTAGGTTAGGTTAGAGGAGAGGAGGTGGAGGCAAACTTAGATATAGATTTAGCTGTCCATTGTGCGCACTTAAGAGAGGATTCGAAAAATACACAGGAATGTCGTAAGGGTGAAGTTAAAAACATAGGAGGGGAACAGGAGGACGATGGCACTTAAGGCTTCTTCTCAAGCGACTGATATCCCCTCCCGAAAACTCTTGTCGATTGCATATATTTATAGCAGCCTGAAAAACACGGCAGTGATCTCTCAGAGATAACTCCTGAGAAAAGACGACAGATCCTGTTCCGATATCCATTTTGGATTGTATTTCGTCATCGCTAAAACCAATGCTGAATTCCCAGTCACTTCTGTCGAGAAAATGGACATCGAAATTCCGATTGAAGTCAGTTTCCCTAACGTGATAGTCACAGCTACTGTACTCCACCCCAACTCAGTCCAGGGTTGTGGCGTTACCCTTGCAAGTTGTTCGCAGCCTGTTAGATGCCCTGAGTTGAAGAGCACTTTTAGCTGCGGTACTTTTAACGTTTAGATCTATGGGTGGAATGTGCAGGAGTGCTTTCAAAGGGGCTTGAACTTAAGGCTCGCAAAGGCAGAGCACCAGATCAGCAGGNGCTTTTAGCTGCGGTACTTTTAACGTTTAGATCTATGGGTGGAATGTGCAGGAGTGCTTTTAAAGGGGCTTGAACTTAAGGCTCGCAAAGGCAGAGCACCAGATCAGCAGGTGTTATTGAGATGATTCCACCTCAGCAGTCCCCATGCAGGTGATGCGGTGAAGGGTCACGGTTGATATTTAGCCTAACTGCATGCTTGCCTAGTTCACAATGACCGGTTAGAACTCCCAAGAGCTCTCTGGACCGCCTCCGGTTTACACGTGACTAGAAGGATTTGCTACCTTGCATTGCGAGGTCTTCTCCCAGCCTTCGCCCAGATAAAATATACATATATGTATATTTGACCTCATAACACTCGGAAGCTCGCCATTGTCTGCCGAAGGTCGGCCAATATCTGAAAATCTTCGATGTTGTTGAAACCAGGAATCGTACCTTGGACCCGCCGAGTTGTAGTGCGCATCTCTAACTACTTAGCGACGAAAGCTGTTTCGATATATTAGAGAAGCTTATCTCCACCAGGTTATATCCTTGTCGCGAGCAATAACCACAAACAATTTTTTTTTAATAGCAATCTTCTCTCAGTAAGCAAACCACAGCCTGCGTTTGTACTTCTTCCACAGAAGCCCATCCGATCTTCGGAGGCATCTTAAATTGTAGTTCTTTCCGTTTGTGTTACAATATTAAGAAGATAGGCTAAATACTTAACAAAAAGGTGAATAGTAAATACTTTTTGCATTTTTTTAATGAATCTCGTATTTTTATTTCCCACAAAACCAAAAAAAAAGACGAAGTGAGATACTCCATTTAGATAAGCGATGAATTTAATTAGCGTAAAATAGTGGGATTACGAACCAACAAGCAACTTCTCACTCACACTTCACACTGGTTTACGAGACTAGGTGGTCTCAAATCCACATTATGTGAATTCATTTATCTACAATTCTAACGAGGGCAAGTGAATGTGAAAGAATGTGGAATGTACATACAAAAAGATGCATACCAGTGAGTATGTGAAAATTTAATTAAAAACAAACATAGCGATCTAAAAAAATGAGCATCATGGTAGAGCAAAGACAAAAACGGCAAACAAAAAAATAAATCAAAGACGTAGTATGTATGTATATATTTTTACGCAAAAGTAGAGCGCGATCGCTTTATGAGATCAGTGTGTACAGCTATGTATAGGGTGATCCAATAAGACCGCAGATGTTCGCACTAAGGCTATCGTTTCATGCGCAGTGTGGCAAGTGGCGCCGTCCCAAAAATTGTCAAGGGCTTTGTAATCTGTGTAATTCAGGCAATAAAAAGTTCATCATGTCATGTTGTAAATCGATTCCCGTTCTTCCTCATCCCGACAACTTCTGCAAGAAAGCTTGCTGGTATACGCCATCGATGAAGTATGGGTGCTATAGCACAGTGCCCTGTGATGACACCGGTAAGAGCCCTAACTGCATATTTGTTTAGTGTCAATAGTTCCTAAGTACAATTCTTATTGAGTCTCGGCCATAAGGATCTTGGGACCACACAGTCGTCCCGACTGTGCCAAAGGTCATTGGTTACTATCGTGGTGTATTCTTCAGTCCCCCTTAACAGAAAAAGAATCGGTGGAAGTAGCGAGTTGTCCGCTTCGCTAATTTGCATTTCCGGGCCGTGTCTAGCCATCTCATCGGCTATTCCGTTCCCTTCTATATTGCTATGTCCAGGAACCCAGAAGAGAGAGGTTTTGTCGTGACTCAGTAAGGCCAGCGTTGCACGACATTTCGGAACTGCTTTCGGCTTTACCACCCTGCCGCCTAATGTTTTCAATACCGCCTGGCTGTCAAGGAATATAGTGACGTTGCCTGACAGGTACTTGCTATACCGTATGAGACAGGCCGCCTTCTGTATGGCAAATATCTCCTCCTGAAAGTGCTTGGAATACAGACCCGAGCCGGCCCCTTTTTACATGTAAGTCGGCATTGATTCCGTTACGCCATCCACTATTTATTATCTTCAAGCCCGCTGCATGCCCGTAGTTGGTCTGCTTCCGCAATTTTGATTCCCTCAGTCAGTGGCGGTAAGGGGAATTCCGGAATTTTTGTTTTCCTTGTGAACAAGACAAGTTCGGTTTTGGAAGGGTTAACTCTAAGCCCATTTTGTTTTGCCCAGTTGAAAACACTGCCCAGTACCGATTCCACCAGCTCACTAAGGTCCGGTTGTTCAATGTCTAGTGATAACCAGACCTCCCAGTTCAACATAAATACCGACATTATCGACATCGTGCAAAAAACGTGTGATCGATAAAGCAGTCGTTGTATTTAACCGGAGCTTCTACCTCCGATTTGTGTTAGACGGACATTGAACAACCGGCTCTAATTGTTGGTAAGAATTTGCCGGAAATTAGTGTAGCCAAGTCATTAGCGTCGGCAACTACCTTTAAACTTTAACTTTAAAGCTTTCTAGCAGTTCATTTATTACCAAGATCCACAGCGGGGGTGATAAGAGCGAGGGGTCTCTGTGGAGTTCCCATCGTTGTTCTTCTAATCTCGGACCCTGTGCTTATAGCTGCGCTGATTACTCTGTTTTTCAGCATCAATTCGATCCACGCAAGTATCTACTGCTAGATGCCGTGCCTCTCCAGCGCCCTGATTATTACTTCCGTTTCGACGTTGTTGAAAGCGCCCTCAACATCTAAGAAGCTGGCTAGGGTATATTCCTTGTATTCTAATGACTTTTCAGTAGTACCGAGCACTTCGTGGAGAGCGATATCGACTGATCTACCCTTGCGATATGCAAGCTGCCCTGTCTATGCCCATTGTGTGGATGCGGGCACTTTACCTTATGAATAGGTCAATAAGTCTTTCACGAGTTTTTAGTATGGACGATGAGAGATGCAGTTTTATTCGTTAACGTGTCCGTTTAGGTGAAAGTATGACTCATGACTCAAAAGATTTTTTTATTTTTTTTTTAAATCAGCATCTACGTTTGGATCACTTTTACGCGTTCTTCAACTGGGTATCGCTCCATGACTAAGTTGTCCAAAATCTGTAGTAAAAATTTTCTGAAAAAGAAAAATTAACACATCACAAATAATTGCTGTCAAAGATCTGCATCACCCTTGTTATCACCCTATAAGTATGAATACATATACGCAAAGCCACAGCACTTTGGCTGCTATGAATGGCTGAAGGTATGTATTTAGGTGCACACACCCATAAATAAAACTAATGGCCAACGATCATGGCTGTGAGGTCAGCGATTAGCACTATTTGGGTAGCGAGAGATAGCAATCGGTGGACTGCCATGTTTAGATTCGCTCTTGGCTCACTCGACCCACTTGTGGCAGCAAGCAGGCAATTAATATTGTTAAACATTAGCTGTGTCTTGATTGCTTGATAGGTAGATATTTTAATCTCAAAATGATGCAGACGATATTAAAAGACAAACTAATAAGCACTTGGCACACTTTTCATGACTGCATGTAAGGGTAGTTGATATTTCCAAAAAGTATTTATGTAGTAAATGAACCGAAGATCTTTAGTACATACCACATGAAAATAGAAAAAATTTCATCGCCAATAGGCGATTAAACGAAAGCATCGCAAACAACAACAGCTTCGGGCGAGTGACAACTAAAATGACCGATCAGACGACTCAAATAACAATTGTTGTTATTGTTGTCTGTCATCGTCATCGACGCACTAAATTATGCGACGATCAATGACCGCAACGACGATAACAGAACTCCGACAATGACGAAGCTGCTGAGTACGCTGACCACGGCGACGGCGACGGCGATGTCGAAAACGGCGGCGTTTTTATTAACGACAGTAATGTTCTCAATCAGTGTTGCCACAAAGATTTTAATTTTTTACTATACCTCTAAAAAAAATTACCAAACTCAGAAAAAAATTACCAAATTTTTATGNTGTAATGTTCTCAATCAGTGTTGCCACAAAGTTTTTAATTTTTTACTATACCTCTAAAAAAAAATTACCAAACTCAGAAAAAAATTACCAAATTTTTATGAGCATAGTATTCTAAACAAATTGGAAATTATTTTTCGATGTATGTAGATAATTATTTTGGCGACGACTGAACTACATCACGTGTGGGATTGTGACCAGCTTAGATCTATTTATATTTTTCGAGCGAAAGATGAGTTCTTCCTCTTGTTTTATAACAAACCCATAAAAATTCATATCACCATCTGCAGAGCATTTAGATAACGAAGATGAACAATTTACAGCAGTGGTTGTCCTTTTCAATGTGTTCCGACTATAACAATTCACAGATATTTTTAAAACATAAAACAAAAAAAGCGCTCAGAGATTTATAAACATTTAAAAGGTGTTTAATAGTTCATTTCCACTGCAGTTTATGCCTATTGGAAAAAGGCAGACTACAACTCGAAGAAGGTAGTTGCTCATGTTAAGTACAAGCAAATGAAAGGAAAATAACAAAAGCGAATAAATAAACCCTGCAGATCACCTCTTGTTAAAATAATCTAAACTCTTAACTGTAGTTAAGCGTTTTGTGGAAATAGGCTGTAACATAAAGTCTTTACATAAAGTATTTCACATAACTTAAAACCACATCATGAAACCAGCAAATGTATCGTTAAACGATAGATAAAATTTACTTTTACAATTTTATAAATGGGTCACATTCGTATTTAATCGCAAAATTTTAATTAGTCCTGTGAAACTATTTTCTTTCACCAATGGTTCCGGCAGGTTAAAATGATCCAAAATCCTGATTTGTGGGACTGTAGGGGCTGTGATCGAGACGCCATATTAGGAAAAATTGGTGTTTTCCTTAAATTGCTATATTGCGAACTCATACTAAAAGTTCTGAGTTGTCAAGGCAAATTGTTACATTAAAGAGCCCTTTCAATTTTTGGATCTCTTAAGGGGTAGACACATACATATGTAAGTACATAAGCAAATTGTGCAATTGTAAGAAGATTCAAAATCATAAATTTTTATAAGTAATATTTTAGTATTAAAAACTTAAAAGAAAAGACTTACGTTGAAAAAATTACCACATTGAAAAAAAATTACCAAATTACCAAACTCGTTCTAAAAAGAAAAAAATTACCAGATTTAGTAAAAAATCACCACAGCGGCAACGCTGTTCTCAATGCACGATCTCATACTGATCGTGCCACTGAACTGCCGCTGGCCAATGGGCTTTGCCCGACGAATACATCAATTCTCTTTTTGGTCAAGTGAGAGAAATGTGATTCAAAGCGGGGTGGAATGACTTTACCGAAGGAGAAAAAGATTAAAAACGATCGCGTTGACCCAATACGCTGAATGCTGCTGAACGATGCTGAAAACTTTATGAAAGCAAGTTATGATTGATGACGAGCTGGGAGCGTCGGTGCTGGCAAATCGCATCAGAGCGTTATATGGTGGCAATCATGCTCCTAGTTGATTGTACATACATATATACATTAGGGTGGTCAAAAAATGCATGTGAAAAATAAGGTCGGAATTTGTATGCTCTCACCCCCTGGTGGTTAAATAAACAATTGGGTATTGTTACTGAAAGTTTCTGGAAGAGAACCAGAGTTTTCCGATCGAAAAATATTGCAATATAAAAAATTCATGGAAAACGTTGAGCGCTTTGAGCGACCTCTAAATATTTTATGATTTCAAAATAATAAAAAAAAAGGTATATTTTTGTCGATCCTAGGCGGTGAGAGCATCAAAATTGGACCACCCTACTGTACATACATACCTACGCATACTAAGTACATACAAATACTTTTCTTCGAGCACGTCCACTCGCACAAAAGTTGTGGGAGTAGGAGCAAGGCATCTGTGCGGAGGCTTCAACTGCAACAAAATCACAGCAGCAGTGGCAACACTCAGCTTAACCCGCTTATCTGTCAATGCTTTCGTAAATGGCGTTGAACTGCGAATTAAAGTTTTTGACGTTGAATGTATGCAGATATGTATGCAGTTGTTAATGCTGCTGCTGTTGTTGTTGTCGCTGTCGAGACGCTGCTGTGGGCAATCCGCAATCCCTTGGTATTTTTTCTTTCTTCGTCGTTGCAGCCTGTTACTGTTGCTGCTGCCTGCCTGTTGTTTGTCAAGTTATATACATCTGTATGTAAGTACATATGTACGCGTGCATCGGTGAGCTGTCATTGTCATCATCATTATGATGTGAACGCGCTGTTATTGCTCCCATTAAACAGTTAAATAATAATAATGAGTGCAACAACATTATAAGTTGTTGCGTGCATTGAAATGAGAACAACACAATTAATGCAGTCGTCTTTAAGTCTACATACACACGCGCGTACTCAAGTGACTTTTGAACACTTTCTCGAAATTCTGAAAGTGACTCAGTGCGCCACACTTCCGGTTTAAAGGTCTGAAGAAAATGCATGTGAACTGGATTGCTGATGTGTTTACATATGTACATACCTAAAAGTGCTTATTTACAATTCTTAATTGTGTAGTTTTTGCCATTTTTTATCTAATTGTAGCACGCATTCTTCTTTTTTGGAATGCGAAATTTAACGATCCTTGACGAAAACTTTATCATTTAAGAATAGGATAGAGAAAGTCTATCTAATGCGGTTTGAAATAATATTAGCCCATAATTTATATATATATTTTTATTTATTTACGTATTTATGTAGGTGACTTTGCGATGCACACTGGGCTAAGAAACTTGCAGTCGTGGCCAAAACCATTTAAAACGGCACAGACTTTCATGGTACTTATGTAGATACTTATATGGTACTTATGTAGGTACCTCCATGTTGGACTCACCATTTTGTTGTTCCTTTTTTTGAAAAAAAGGTCTCCTGAGCACTATGAAGATTTAACACTTGATAGGGTTAGTAATCTGAATGACACCATTTTGGATTCTTTTACCTCCAGCTGTCCCGCGACTAGGCTGAGAAAAATGGCTCAGCCCGCCTGGTGGTCAGGGGAACTCTAAGATCTCAGGAAGGAGTTACGCAGGCTTTTCCATCGGGCAAAGCGAACGGGGAACTGAGAGCATTACTCAGCTAGTATAACAAATCAGAGATTAGGAGGGTTAAGCATAGCAGCTTCAGGACTTTTTGTGAAAATATCTCATTGACCCCTGGATCTGCTCGGCTCCACAAAGGTCTGGCAAAGGATAACACAGAAACCACTTCCCGGACGCCATTCTGATCTCGGGTGATACGGTGTGCTGCGGGTTCAGGCCATCCCCATTGGATCATTGCTGGCCAAAAGACTTATAACCGGACTGTGGACTCATTCGAATAGTACAAGGCTCCTGGGGTGGATGGTATCAGTCCATGAGGGTGTGGAGCTCCTACTTCCCGACCATAAGATCAGGTCTAATGTCTGAAACATCTACCTTTGCGTCCCGATCAATATGCGTACAGGGCGAGTAGATCTATAGACACTGCCATGGCCGCACTAACTTCGGAAATACAAGAGGCCTTGTCTCCTTATGCACCGAGGGGACGTTCGATAATCCCCCCCATATGGGAGTCGACAGAGCACTTGAGAAACGTAATATTCAGCCACCTATCCGCAGATAGATAGCTAACAGACCAGGATTGCTGAAGCCAAAGGAGGGGTTCGCGGTCGGCGTCGCCACAGAAATGAAGTATCTGGGATTAATCCAGGTTTCCAAAGTGTAGTACTCATGTTGAGGCATGCACCTCCATGGCTACGAGAGCTCTGATGGTGTGCAAATCTTGGGGTTGCACTCCAAGGATCCTAAGATGGATGTACACCATGATAATACCGCCAGTAGTATGAGGCGGTGGCTATGGCTTCGAGGACTACTCTGGCAATGGTGATGAAAACCCTCACCAATATTCAACATTTGGCATGTGCCTGCATTACGGGAGGCAATGCTCGAACTTGAGCCACTGCATCTTTCATTGTTATTTTGCAAGTGCGGATTTGTGTAAAGGTAAGGTTTTGTCATCCTGGAACAGGGAAAAGATGGGGTCCCAGTGCCCTCTAGTTCTGCTGCGCACGGACGACATGCATAGAAAAGTAATTTTTAAAAGAATCTTTAAGGTCGAAGAATATATTAAGGCGACCTGGAGTACCCCTATCATGGAGAGACACGTCCAGGCGAGCAAACTAAATTGGAATACAAATGGCTCCCCTGAGGGTATTGGAGCAGGTGTTTACGGCCCAAACTAAAGCTCTCAGTACCCCTGTAACCTTCCCATCTTTCAAGCCATCTATGCCATTAGTCTGTGAACTGAGATTAATCTTTAAAGGAAGTATCGCAGCGAGAGGATCCTTATTTTATGGACAGCTAGGCGGCACTTAAGGCTCTCTCATCTTCCGAAATCAAATCATAAGTTGTTCTGGAGTGTATGTGTGTGATGCTTAACGCTGCGGCTAAGAAATATACCATCCAATTGTTATGGATACCAGGGCACATGGGAGTCGAAGAAAATGAGGAAGCGGATCGGTTAGCCAGACTGGCCGCTGTCACAACCCGGTAGGGCCGAAGTGCTTCCTTTCAAACGGTCCAAACACGATAAAGGAAGCGTCCAGGAAAGTAAGCACCAAGCTAAGGGAACTGCATTGTAATATCATGAGACTACTACAAGCCAGAAGCTTACTAGGAGGGTACAATCTGAAAAAAAAAAAACAGGATACTCATGGGCCACTCTAAGGAGAAATTAATAATTATTGCAGGTTTTTTGACGGGCTATTGTTGATTATGAGGTCACCTGTAGAATTTAGGAATCTGGTCAAGCGACCTACATACAATGTCGCTTCTGTGACGCTGATAAAGGATACTCCCTTACACCTCCATTTGAAGTGTGTGTGGCTGTTTCACGCAGAATTGAGAGGAGCATAGGGCATCTCTGGGCAGCAGAGGAGGACATCACTGCACCATTGCAAATGAGAGTGGAACTGAAAAAATTAGCAAACAAATTTACGCAATTTTCTAGAGTCTTCAAACTTGCACTTTATGATACAAAAATTTCATGGGTTTTAAAAGTGTAAACTCAGAGAGTGTTTATGAAAATTTTCCTGATTTTTTCGTGATTAAAGGATGACAATATTTTAGTCAAACTTCAACGAAAACGTTTTAATATGAAAAAACATGTTAATATTTAAAAGAGAAATTCCATTTTGAGCATTTTGCTCCTCACTTCATGTCCACGTAAAGGTAGGCAGGGGAAAGCATTTACAGGAAATTGACTGCAGACCAGGGACGTGAACCGGTTTTGAACCGGAAAACCGCTTTTTTCTATTAATTAACTGAACCATTAACCGAACCGAAATTTTCCAATGTTTGATCCGAACCGAAAACCGAACCACTTTGCATACAGGTTTAAATGTTCGTTTCAACCAATTTTCAATAGACAAATTTACCCACTTTTTCTATTTTTTAAATATGGTAATACATACCATATTTGTTTACCATATGGCAATATCAAATGTAAAGGCAACCCATCTCTTTTGATAGACACTTGACACTTACCCTTGCGCGTTGTTGCACTCATGATAAAAACATAGTCAGGTAAAACCGTTCTCTCAATTCGTCGGCCATGATTTTTTTTAAGTTTGCCAACATTTTAAAATCATATAAAATTGAGAGTAAAAACCCTGCAAACCAAAGTTCCCGAAATCTTAAGGTAATCGTTAGGAGTATCTCATTTCTGTAACGATTTTTTTTACGAATTTTCAAAGAAAATTATATGAAGTGCTTGACACGAACTCGTAAAGAAATTTCTGTACGAAAAATAAAGAAAATTCTGGAAAAATTCTGAAAGATACTCTTCACATAGCACATTTATTTGTGTTGCTTCACAGATTTTCTTCCGAAATTTCGTAAAAGAATGGAAGTGTGCGTAATTTATTTCATTTTAGAAAATTCGGCAAAAAATCGAGTTAAATCTTAACGAATTCTTTGAAATTTCTTTACAATGCAGAATACTCTGAAAAAATGGTTTGCAGGGAAAAAGGAATTGTTCAAAGTTGTTGTTGTATGAGATTGAAAATCGGAATGTGTTTGTGAGTTTGTATGTAAAATTTTATAATTAAATTGCTTGCAAACGTCAAGAATTTTTTTATCATGGTTGCACTTGACAATTGAGGCCCGTCCACATACAACTTTGGCGAAGCGTTGGCGCGAGTAACGCCCGTGATTGATGCAATGAACGCTTGGCAGCGAATACTTTGGTCACTAAATTAATATACTAGCGGCAGATAAATCAAAATTTTATATCAATAATTGCATTAAAAACTATATTTCTTGCCGCATTTGATTAAAGAGGAACACCAGACGAACGACGCACGCTAAAAGTTGAGAGTTGCATGCATTCACAGTCAGCTGTCGAAGCGACGCCAACGCCAATGCAGTGCCAAAGTTGTATGTAAAAGGGCCTTTAAACATGCGTGTTATTTCTTTGCTTAACGAACCGTTGAACCGAACCCAAAACCCGGTTCAGAGACCAAAAAAGACAACGCTTTGACGAACCAGTCCAAAACTGCAAAAACGGTTTAAACCGCTTAACCGAACCGACCAAATTTTTCATCCGGTTCACGTCCATGCTGCAGACTTTTAATAGCCAAAAAATTCGAGTTCTCTGAGCCAGTTAAACTTTTCTATTGAAATCATGTACATATATACATTTGTGTGTCTATATAAAGGCTTAAAATATTCTGTTCTATCCCCATTCAACCATAAATACATAAGTAAATAGTGTATGCACTTTCAGACTATATAAAGAAACACGTAGAGGCACACTTAACGCTTTAATTTTATTTACTTGACTGCATCATTGAACAAGTTCTTTCATACTATGTAAGTATATGTATGTAAGTTCAAATGTATGCATGTCGGTATATCTATGTAGTATATTCAAAGTCCAATAAACTCGATTCACTCTCAATGTCTTCATGCATGCATTCGCTTAGAAAAAAAACAACATGCATTGGAAGTCAAAAAGCACAACGCGAAGAATTCTACAGCTGCTTGCAGAATTCACTTTTACGGCATTAGAATATTGCTAACAATCGGTTTTGCGTTGCTTCACCTTTTCTGCTTTCGTTTTTTATATTTATTTACAGTATTTACACATAAATATACATACAGTGACTCAAACAAATGACCACGTGTTGTTTTTTTTATATATTCGTAATGTTTTTCGAGCTAATTTTTTTTTTATTTTTCTATAAAAGCATCGTCCAAGCTTTACCCAAAAACATATAAATCATAGTTTCAAGCTTTATAAAAAATTTAAGAAAATTCAAGAAATTTTATCAAAATTTAAATTTTTTAATTTGAATCTTTAGAACATTTCTGGTTATGCAGTTTTATAGCCATTTTAGTCTAATGAAGCGCAAGTTTCAACCGGCTAAAAAATCTCGTTGGATTTGAGATTTTTTTTTTGAGACTACTTTTTCGGTTTTTTTTTGCATAATAAGTGTAATTTATAAAGACTGGCGTTGATTTTTTAAAATTTTGTTGCTAACGGTCTCCCTCGTTTTATATCATAAGAAATTTATGCTTATATGGAAAAAAGTGCAAAAATCAGTCACCAAAACAAAAAAAATCTCAACCAACAGAAATTTTTAGCCGTTTGAAACTTGTACTTCATTAGACTAAAATTGCATGGGCTATAAAACTGCATACCCAAAAATGTTCTAAAGATTCAGATTAAAAAGTTCAAATCTGGGTGAAAATTTGTTAAGTTTTATATAAAGTTTTAAACAGTGATTTACAGTATATTTTGCTTTGCTGCCTCTATGCTTAAGTGCACATTTAAGATACCTACCACAAAATGCGCATCAAAAGCATTATTTTTAACATTTATAAGGAAACTGCTCCGATAGATGCATTCAACATACCTGCACATTGGCGATACCTGCCTTAAAAATTGTGCGACTAGTATCAATTATCAATGAAAGTATTACGTTTACCTGGACTGGCCCTACAATTATCTAATTTTACAGCCTTTTATTTATTTTGCTCATCTCGCAGAACAACGAAAATGGCTATCAATTTATGTAGTTATATAGATAATTAGATAACATTCGGTAAAAATTTCGCTTGCAGTAATTTCTACATGGCAAGTGCTCCGCCAATATTTGGTTTCATAGGGATTCGGGATAGGGATTCCTCATTGAAGTAGTAAAGAAAATTCGCTTAAGTGCCTTTTTCGGTTACTTGCACAAGTTTTTCGTGCAAAGAAGGATGTGCAGCTAAGCAAAATATACTGTAGATGGTTTTGTTTAAAGCTTGGATGGTATTTTTATAGAAAAATAACAAAAAAATTTAGTTAAAAAAAATACGAATATTAAAAAAAAAATCAACACGTGGTCATTTGTTTGAGCCACTGTATATATTTTAGTTTCGTGCACATTTTGCTTTCTTTCGGCTGACTTGTTCTTTTCCTCGAACTTTTTTCATCTTGGCTTATTTTCTTCTTGCGACAATTGCCACATGCAATTGTTGGTGTTGGTGTTGTTGTTCTTCTTGTGCACTTGTGGCCGTTTTGCGGCTGCATTCCGTGATTTTCCAGTTATAGCGCATTAAACAGCATAAAAAGTTCATTTGCTTTTACAATCTGCACAAAAAAAAACAGGAGCCCGAACAAGACGCAGAGTGGAGCTTGCGAAGTGTGAAAAGGCAGAGGAACAGGCGGCGGCGCTGCAGCTGCCGCCATTAGGGATCGCTGTGAATGACCGAGCATTTGTGGAACTGAACGGAGTGGATGTGGAGAGTGGCCGCCGGTAGGCGTTGATCAGTGTGCTGCGACTTTGGTAAACTTATGCTCTTCGTATTGTGACTTTGAGACGCGCACACATACATATCAAAAGAATCCGTCGGCACTTCTTCTTTGGGAAAAACTTGCACTGAAGGAGAGGCACAAAATATATGTACTTGTGGATTTTGTTGGCCTTAGCCTGTTGCAGTTGAAGTGTAACTAAATATGTACGAGGACGGTTCGATAAGTTCGGCAATTTTTGTATAAAATACTTTTTGTGCAAAAAGAGGTGTATTTCTCAACAACAACTTGCATACCAGTCTTCTGTGGGCTCAAAACATTTAGTGCAGCGTTTTCCCAATTTTCTTTTTATTCCTTATACATATAAAGTTTCTTCAAGGTCAGTCTTCCATATAGCCAAACACACTCTTTATCAGGTTTAGAAACAGAAAATAGTTTTAAGGGATTAAACCGGTAAATTTGATGAATTTTACCTCTTTACACTTTTTTCGAATTTTTGCTATTTCGTTTCACGATATTCTCTGTTTTCAAACACCGCCCAACATCAATAAAATTACACTTGTTGAAAACTAGGCCTTCTGCCTGTTATTAAATGGTAGGTGACCAGGAGCAGTGTTGTATTTAAAGTTACTATGCGGAGAATTTAAAAATTCCCTGGCTTATCGAACTGTTGTCGTATATTTTGATAAGATGAATACATTGCAAGTGCACACTTTCCATCCAAAAATCAATGGTTCTGTCATTCCATCTGCATTATATAATTGATTACATATTAAGACTTTCGCCAAAATATTTCGAAAAATGTTAAGATTTACGTAAGCTGGACCAGTTCGAAAATAGTTGAAAACAAGTAATTTTTAGCAAAAAAAACCGACTTCAACTCTCATATATAAAAAAAAAATATATATATACATATATCTCATGATCCGCTGATCGGATCTTAACCAGATTAGTATGGGACCTCTGAGACACTACCTTTCCGATGCATAAAGAATTATCGAAATCGGTTGACGTGGTCCAAAGTTATGCGGTAACATACATAGAAAAAAAAAATATTCTGACGAACTGATAACCTCCTCCTTTTTGGAAGTCGATTAAAAATTGTTTTCAAAAAATCGCCTTAGGTAATAAACTAGTAGAGTTTAATCTTAAACGTTCTGCATAAAAATCGTTAAAACTTTATCATCGGAATTTAAGGTATGAGATTTTTGTGGTATTTTCATATCGGTCCAGTTCACATAATTCTTAATAATTTTCCGAAGCATTTTGCCGAAAATGTAAAAATAAAATTAATTTTGTAATTCCGGTGGAAAACTCGCAATCTTTTTTTTGTGATGCACCCTAATGTACAAATGTTTCTATCATGCATACATTCACGAGTGTATAGAGGTTGCATTCTTTGTACGACATATTTGCATTTGAGCCAGAATTCGTGAAATCATTCAGTAAAAATTAAAGTTTTTTGATTTTCCATTTTAATATGGTGGATGTGTAACTCAGGAGCAGGGATTCCCACCAACAAAACTTCGAAAAAATATATATTTCGCAAGTTATTGCATAAACAATTTTTATAAAATTTTTTCTTCGACTCAAAATATCTCATAAACTATTTAACCGAACTGGATGCAATTTTCAAAACTTATTCCTTTTATGTCATAGTTTCTATTGACATTTTTTTTAATGCAAATTTTATTTTTGTTCCTTTTTACTAATATTTATACTAAGAAAGTTTTTGCAAAACATCGTTCTGGAGCAAGAAAAAATTTGAAAAAAATTAAAAATATTCTTCCAGTCTAATTAAATAACATGTGCAAATCTCAAAGTGTGTGTAATTTTCGTTTAGAAGATATCAGCACTTAAACTTGGCTCTGCATGTAAATCATTGGTTTTTCGATTTTTGAATCAAAGGCTTTTCGGCGGCGGCGTGGTCAACTTCAAAAATATTCGGCGGCGGCGCTACTGCTCATAAGGTAGATTTCAAAGAGCCATGAGGCTACTAATCTTATCATTTCAACTCGTCAGCGTTAGGCATTCGCCATGCCAATTGTTCTATGATTATAATTCTATTTATTACATTATTATTATTGGTTATGTTAAATTACGGAGTTCTTACGATTTTTGACACACTGTTGAAAAAAATGGCTTATAGATGGTTAAAATTTCTACTAAAATATGAAGCGCCAAATTTTTCTAAGGAGAACCGAATGTAATGAAAAATAATACTAATGTTTACACCATAAAGAGGGAACTTTAACCCTGTGTAGAAAACATTGCGATGCGAGGGAGCAAAACCTTCCTGGGGTTTGACCACCACTAAGGAATGCTAACGTAATTTTCATACAGCCACCTAGTACCTGTATACGTATGTGGGACCCTAGAATAAAATAACTTACGAATGTAAATATTAGCAAAAAATGTGTTTGTTTAAAATATTAAAAAAATACATCGAAAAATCTACTTATCTTTGTTTTATCTCCAATAATAGAGGAGTTAGATGCAAAAATGCAGCTTCTATATAACTGCTTTCTGAGATATTGGCGTTAAAGTTTTTGATGTGTTATAACTTTCTTGTTGTTGTAGTAGGTGTATAAAAAAGTAGTATTGTTGTAGTATTAAAAAGAGTTGTCTACTGCGGAAAAAATTGTTAGATTACCAGTATTCGACCCTAATTTAACTGTAATAAACGCTTTCGTCGTAAAATATGTTACCTATGTTTTTTCTGTGTAACGCTATTTTTGGAAAAATAAAGGAGATCATATTCTTGTTCACTGGCCCAAATTGTGCAAAAAAAACTAATTTAAAAATGTAATTTTCATTTCGTAAAATTGTGTTTTATACAAGTAGTATTTAATTCCTTCGCTCGCCGCACAACAAGAAATATGTAAGTCTGTGAGATGACGTTTGTCGATTGAAGGCTAATTCTTTCACCCGTTGCTCTCCAGTTTTAGAAATGTTGCAAGAATTTACTTGTTTTGAATTTTGCCTCGTTGTGAATGCACTCGCAATCAGTGTTGCCACAAATTTTTTTTTATTTTTTACCAAAATCCCCAGAAAAACTTACCAAATTCAACAAAAAATTACCAAACCTATTTTATACGAAGACACCAAGCTTTTCAGGCAACCAGCGGTCCATTCGCTATAATTTTTATATCTGCGTAAACGCTAAAAGTCACAACAACAGAAACGCTTGTGGCGGATTTTAAAGCTAAGTGTGGCCGAAGAAACAAAATTGCCGATTGCACGTTGTTTTAAGAACATGGTACTGTCTTATAGAGCTGGAAAACTATCGATAGCACTATCGATAGTATCGATGGTTTTTGACTATCGAGAACATCGATGGTATTGTAAGCACTATCGATAGTTTTCACTCATGTATAAATTATTTAGTAAGAGTAAAAGACGCCGATACCTGTTTCATCTTGTGAGTCGGAAAGGATATTTAGCAAAGCAGGGCAAATAATTTCAGAGCTCCTTGAAGCCAAAAATCGTTGATAATCTTTTGTTCCTTAACAAAAAATATGGACATATTTTAACAATTCTGATATCGTTTTCAATAAAAGTTGTTAAGTTTAATTTTTGGACTTTTTAAATCAAAACTATCGATAGAACTATCGATAGTGTCGACATTTTCGATAGTGTCGATACTATCGATGATTGTGACTATCGACTATCGAAACTCTTGATGGCCACGACTATCGATAATTTGCCAGCTCTACTGTCTTATGGCTCATAATGGTATATTACATACATACATACAAAGCTCAGACCACAAAGCAACTGAAGACATCTGATTCACAAGTCATGGATGAAATATCATTGCAACAGAAGATTACACTGATTTACAGCAAAAATGTTCTATCGATGCCACTATCCAATTCTTACATAAGGTGCTTCCGAAAATCGAGATAAATTTACGAGATATATGCAATTTACCGTTATTCAGCTTTTAAAAATAGTGGTTTCATTTAATCACGTATATCGTAGGAACAAATTGAATAATTGTAATACGAGATACGGGAAATGAAAGCAAATAAAATTCTCCACAAACCGTATATATATCACTTTTCGGTAGCCCTGACAGTTTCTGAGAAATTACTTAATTTGTTTGCGATGCAAACACTCTACCTACTCAGGTGAACGTGGCGTATGAGTAACACTCTTTTCTGCTGATATTTCATACAAAAAAATTATAGCTTAAAAAACTAAAACCTCCCTATTATAATTGCCATTCGTACTGTCATCACGTATGTAACTTGAGAATAGAAATCGCTGCATCTTTTAGGCGCATCAATATTACATAGTTACATCCCAAGCTAATAAAAGGAATGTAATAAAAACCTATGCGCATTTTCATTTGACCAATCATTGTTTTTTTATTTATATGTATATCGATTTTCTTTTTTTGGTAGCATAGTTTTTTTCTAAAGGCATAGGCTTTAACACAAGTGCAAATTATTTACAAAGAAACTGTTATTTTTTTACTTTTTTCAATGTTAACGTTTGAATTTTTCGCATTTTTTCGCATTTTCCATGAAAAAAAAACAAAAAGATCTGGAATGATTTTTTTATTTCTCACAAACTATCAGGGCTATCGAAAAGTAATCTATATACGGTTTATGGAGAATTTTGCTTTCTATCGTTTGCCGCTCCTCGTATTACAATTATTTAATTGGTTCGTAAGATATACCATTTTTTTAGTTGAATAACGGTAAATTGAAAATATCTCAAAAACGTATCAATACAAAAAAAAATTAACTCGATTTTCGGAATCAGCGAGCAATTTTAAATACGCATTGGATAGTGGCGTCTGGAGAACAAAATAAAAATTAAAATTTGTGATCCAGTGTTGTTAGGCACATGATTTCTTGAAAGCTTTTGATTCACACATAGTTAGATAAAGTGAAGTCCCCTCCTGAATGCCGTAGCTTTTTGAACGTACACATACATATAATTCTACTCATATGGTTGCACATACAAAGCTGACCAACTGACAAGGAAAGGTACGAACATCCACAACCTTCTGGAAAAGGACTTTTAATTTTTTTTTTTTTAATTTTAGTAACCAAGGAACGCCGGAAAACTTTCAGGACTATCTGTTATATTTGTACAACAGAAACGATTACTGCCCACTTCCTAATGTGGGATTAGAACTTGTTTTGTTACCTGTAGGACCGAATTGAAAAAGTTACCAAATTGAGAAATAAGTTACCACATTCGATAAAAAAATAAAAAAATTACCAAATTTGGTAAACAATTTCCAAAGCGGCAACACTGCTCGCAATCCCAATTGCCCAAAACTTCCAATTTTCATGATGTCTAGTCAATCGTTGGATTTCAGCTCGAAGCTGGGTTCGATAACTAGAATTTTACATACTGTAAGCATAGGGCTGCCAGATGTCCTGGTTTTCCAGGATTTGTCCTTGTTTTAGAAAATTGTCCTGGTGTCCTGGTCCATACCTAAATTGTGCTGGTTTTGAATGAAAGTAAATACAGACACTCATTTCATTTTTGACCGATCGCTGCTATGAAAAAAGGTTAGGATTTCTGTTATTAATAAAAAATCGATAAGTAAAAGTGTTTCGAACATATCTGGTGAGTGTGCCTTCTTTCTTTTTTTAGTTTATTTTGTTAAAATAATCCTTTTTTATCCGAATCCGGAAAAAGTGTAAGTTCCTGAACTTCCTGACTGAGGGGGTCATACATACCACTCAGTAGGTAATTTCAGGCACTAAAATCACTTATAAGAGACCTTTCTGAAAGCCATTTTTTCCCCTTTCTTTTTTTTTTGTTTATCCAAAGAAGAGCCTCTAGAAGGGCCTTTGTAGGACGTACTTCAGATAGCCTTTTGGAGAAGCTTTTTAAAGCTGTTCGTTTAATTCATACAAATCATACTTCTTTAATGAATTTATTTATTTAAGGTTCATATCAAATATGAAACATACATATGTTGAGTCAAATTATATAAGCATATACACTTGCGCAAATTGTAAATAAGAAACCCCCTTACATGAAGCACTTTTTCAGCTTTTATTGGGTAACTCTTTTAGAATGGCTTCAATTAAAATAGCCTAGCCAAATTATCTTCTGCTTATGCATACATATACAAAATAGAAAAAATTATCACGAAGCGCATCGTAGGATATGTGGAAATTTGCTAATGGTGGTAGCAAGCATTCAAGACCACGTTAAAGGCGCCAAACTTTTTTTCAAGTTGATTAACAGTCCAGAGAAAATTTTTCTTTTATGATTAAAAAATTCAAAGTTTGAGTTCCAAACAATTGTGCCATAAAACTACATTGCTTATTAATATCAGAAATTACTTCAAAATAATGCAACGCCAGAACCAAAGCAAATGTATTTATTAGGAATCCATATATATAATACCATATTACCATATTTACTTGCATCTTCGTTTTTATTTGTATGATAAGTATCCTGGTTGATGGGTTCAGGATTATGGCAGCCCTATGTTAGCATGATAATTACATATTCCCTCTTGCGGTTTCCGACCTTAGATAAACTTAGTATTAAACAAGCTAAGAATTACTAAGCCTCAATTATTGGAGATCTGCCAATTTCGAGATATGTATGAAGACAATTAGTTTGTAGGTTAAATTGTTGGGTGCAACGGAACAATGGACACTGAGACCTGAAAGATCTTTTGTATCTATTATGTGATAACCTAACCCTGATTGCCCAATATACAGATCTTCGCTTCCCTAAAATATCTTATTGTAAAGAGTTCGATCATAGATGTTAGATACCCAAAGTCTAAGATAATGGCAGCTCTATTCGATATAATAATATCCTTCCTATCGAAAGCATAGCCACGATTGTCTAAGGTCCTATCTATTCCTGTCATGTCTCAGTGATCTGGGATTTTTACTGGGAGTTTTCGGCCAAAGATGGCCCAAGAAGATTTAATTTTTCATGGAATCAAAAAGTCCGCATCTGTCCCATACTGCTGTCTTCGTAAGGATATCTTATGGTTGCTGTTGCTTGGGAAAAAAATATTAAGTCGAGTCCATTCTAGAAACGAGTCCAGAGCCGTACTTGAGCAAGTTCTCATCGATCCAGGAGAAGGGACACACGCCAACATGCCAAGCTTTCCATGAATGTATATGTGGAATCTTCCACTATTTATTATATATGTATACAAGCAAGTAGCCAAGCCGAGCAATAATTTCTGTGCAAGCGATTATCCATTGGTACAGTCTACTTGCTACTAGGAAACTATTTAAATTTAAAATATATTTACATACATACATACATATGTACGTAGATACATAGACATTGGAAACGTGATTCTTATCGTAGGGAACGAGAAACATAAGAAACCCGTCGCCAATAGAAAAGATAAGCGAAATACAATAAGAGATAGTCTAGCGATAAAGGACCGTGGGCCGTGGTGCGTGTGGCTTTAGCAAGAGTTTTATCAAGATGGGTGCTTCGATTAAGCCTATTATGTTGGGCGATTCCTATATATTGGACTCCGAACCAAGCTTTGGAGTATATCTTTTTGTAAACGGTGCAAGGACCGCAATGACGTCCGATACAGTTTTGTCGAATTTTTGCGTACCTGTGTATAACTGCCGGATTATATGCTTACCAAACTGCATCGTCACGCACTTATGTAGTCTGATGGGATAAAAGAACACCTCTATGTTAGGAGCTTCTAATGGCCCTAAGATCAATGCTGCACAAAGACGATGTGATTACGCGGACACGAAGCATAGCGTTGATCCAACCATTAGTAGAATAGTCTATGCCTCTTTGCACCAATGTCCGTACCAGTGATACATATATTAAAATTTGGTTTCAACAAATTACAACAGTTCAAGCAGTACTTTGTTAACCACCGGTTCAGGTCAAGATTACGAGAGCTCGCAGCCAAAAAAAAAAACCGTTCATGGGCACTGAAGCGCGAGAACAGACGATGGAGAACGTGAAAGAGTAAATTGCTCATTACCGAAACCATTTGCCTTGAAGCAAATTTTGACAAGGCATATATCATTTGAAAGAAACGCGCGTATGAGGGTTTACATATATCCAGGGGTTACAAAGCTCTTAGTTGAAAGTTTGTCGTTTTCCCGAACTTTCTCGTTACAGTACATGATACCTCGTTACCTTTTAAGGTGGTGAGGCTTAAGGCCTGCATAAATAAAATCAGAGAGAATCGGAAAGGAGTGTATTTGTCCGAACAGAAAATGCTTGGCAGCCAGCCTATCAAGCCAATGATTTCGGAACTTTCGAGCCATATATGTATGTATATATACATATGTTCGTATAAGTAAAAGGAGTGAGCATATAGGAATATCACCCTAGATTGGAGTTATTCTAGAAGTTTATAGTATAATTATTCAGAGTTAAAAACAAACTATCATAAAAAAAACATATGAAAAACCCATAGTGGATCTCACTGTAAGTAAATTTAAAACTCGTCGGTATTATTGGACTTCCCATCAAGGAATCCTAACCCTAAACTACAGAGAATATATACCTTGTTTGAGTTACGACGAAAGCAGCTAAGCGAAAAGAGACAGAAAAAGTAAAAGCACACAAACACACAAACAAATTTGCGAATGCACTTGCAAAGCAATCATGCAAACGCATACACACTCACGCAAATTTGCAACTTAGGCATGAGAATGAAGCGGCGGGGAGGGGAAGCACCAAGCATGCACACGTGCAGCAAATGCAGCAATCAATGAAGGCAACGCAGGACGGGTTGTAGAATGGGCAACACAGACAGACGACCGACGACCGACGACCGACGGCGACGCATACAAGTGTCAATGTACTGCGTAACACGGCAAACAAACCAAACAACTAACCAAGCAGTAAGGCAGCCAGGCAACCAGCCAGCCAGTCAGTGAAACAGCTCCTCTTCAGCGTTCAATCCTTTTAATTTTAAAGATATCCAACGAGACGCAACGCCACTTAAAATATGTGAACACATTTCTATGTACTCGTACTTGTACACAGTTCGTTTGTGTGCGTTTGCATGCAATTTGATGCGAGTCAACGAGCACTGAGCCGACGAACTCACACGCGCATACACTTGGCTTATGGTGCACATTGAATGCAATGGCGGAACTAGGAGGGGCGCTTTGGAGTTTTGAAGGCTCTTTGGTGATGCAAGGTAAGAAAATTTTTGAGTATTTTTGATAATTTTTTGAAACTTGAAACTCTAACATGTGCTCTAACTTAACTTAGAAATAGGGAATTATGAAATTTGGTAAAGATGGGAATACTGCCACGCCTTCCACTCTTGTGGGCGGAAACATTAAATTTGATCCGATTTCGATGAAATTTAGTTTGCACTCTTTCTTTTATTAGAAAAACCTAAATATAAAATATGGGGAAGATTGAATTACTATAACGTCTACAACCCGCGAAAAATATGGGCTCAGTCATTAAATGTGATTGAATTTTTGTCATAAAACAAAGGTTATACTTAAAAATTACATAGATGTTAATATTCTCTTTTCTCCAATGCCTGGCGTAATTTTTCTATTGTGGGAACTATTGTAAGAAGCTAAAAAGCGAAAATTAAGAAAATTGAAAATTACATATATTTGCAAAGTCGTGCGCAAAGATCCAATTATTTATTCGAAAAGTACATAAAATTCTGTAAAACATGCGTCTAATTTCAAGACCTGACGAACCGGTACTTACACTTTTTCTACAAGTCATCTTTAGCATTTACATTTTTAAGTCTATTTTTTATAAGAACAATAGGAAAATACCAAATAAATGATTAATACATTCACCTTTACATTCCACGACAATACAAGCATGAGTTGAGTTGAAAGAAAAACACTTGCTTTAATGGGTTCAGCGTCAAAGGCACCCAGTCGGAAAAGTAGTAATTCATTACATGCGTGATAAATAATATAATGTATTTCTTATGAGTTCTCGATTATATTGCTGCTAACTATGTAATCAGCATTCTAATGTATTCAAAAAGTTTCAAAAATTTCATATTAAAACACATTAATTTCTCGATACTAGGTAATGCAAAATAGAATGCCCCACTTTTCTTAGGACATCGCCCTGGGAGAAAAATGCATTTTCGAATGTGAAAAGGGTTGTTTTACTGATTATTTTTTCGATTACTATGCATTACATTTTCCCACTGGGCAACTAAACTGTTTAGACGGTATCGCGCCAACTCCAGTATTTTTTTTTTTGGAAATGTACCGTTCGTGGAGAAAGGGGTTGAGTAAATGATGTGAAATTTTGTATTTATGACTCTTATTTTTCCCTCTCTAAAACCCAACTGGTTTATTTTATCAACTGTCATCATGACTTTTTTCCACCTGAGTCCATATAGTCGAAACACTGTGCGGCGTACCGGAGACGATGATAGACTCGTTACAGGATTTCTTACTGCCCCAGGCAGGATAATGAAGCCCTTATCAAACATGGGAGCTGCTTACCGGTGCAGAGTGTGTCTCGAGGTACACGAAAGGGCAGATCACATAATATGCCACTGCGAAGAGATTATTAGGGGCTCAGACTTCGCTTCTTACGATCAAAGTGAAGCACAATAACTACAAATCATTCAGTCAAAAGACCTCGCAAGGTTCATTAACGTTGAATTTAAGTGGATCAAATACGACCTGTAACAAATAGAGGTTTTGTTACAATAGATGGTGCTTGCTCACTTATGACCTTGAAATAGGTAAAATTTCTTTGGTTCACCTCATAAAAAGCTCTTGCCTACGCCCTTGCCGTTGTCGAGAAATTTATGTATAAATATTTGTTCACTTTTTGCTGCTTTTTGTTCTACTGATTGCCGTTGTCTGACTTCTAAGCTAATGTTGTTATTGCTGTCTGCTCTATTCAGTTTTTTTGTTGGTGTTGTTGTTGCTGCTGCTCGCATGCATTTGTACTTGCACTTACGACTTTGTGAGTGAAGTGAACTGCACTGAACTGCTGCTGCCTACCTATGATAGCATATACATACATATGTGTGTGTGTGTATGTGCCCAAAGTACCTTAGAGCCTAAGCGAAGGAACAGACCGACCATTAGACCTGTCGACTGCATTGCCCGCACCGCATGGGCCGCTGTTCGCACTCTTCTATACAGTTCACTTTCATTATTCTATGCAAGTATGCATGTAAATATATTGCTACATGTTGCATGAACGACCGGACGCATATATAAATTCATGTACATACATACTTATATTATTATATTTGCGTTGTGTTGTAAATGCGTTTGTGCTACATACATGCGAGTAGGCATAGATCGGCGCGTCTGCTGCATTTGTTTGTTGCATACCTATCGAGGCGCGTTTGCGTCTTTAGTACTTAGTCCTCATTTGAATTACAGCG